>NC_051186.1:64713001-64985500 GCF_013339695.2 Rhipicephalus sanguineus
GGCGCGTGGTGGGCATTGCTAGCAAAGTTCAGCTCAGTAAATAGTTAAGCCACATTTTCTGCTCAATTATAACATAACTAAAGTTATAATAACACTTACCACAAGTGCATGCACAAGACGTGCGTTGCTTCAAACAAGTTACTCTTTCCCCGCACGCACAGCTGTGCTTTGGGCACAGCGCCAATCCTAAATGAAGGTAACAACAGAAAAGGAATGATTTAGTGACAAAATGCGTTCAGTTGTTCATAATTAATCTTACATTCTCTGATTACTTTATTTGGTACAATGGGTTTGCTTGCATTTAGTATAACAGACCCAACGAGGAGTGGAAATTCAAACAAAGTAAACAAGAAACTCAAAGTAAAAAAATAATCAGGATTGCAAATTGATAACGCCGCCAGCAATCCAACGTTGTTTCACGACTAAACATATAATACGTACTCGGTAACAAGCAAATAAAAAGATAAAAAGAGAACAATTTTTTTTTCAATGCGGCTTGAAATTTAGTCTCCTTATAAATGGATTTAGGAGGAGCCTTCCAGTCCGAAATTGTTTGTGTAAAAAGCTGTGTTTAAATGCACGAGTTTTCTCAAATATCGGTTTCAGGGCATGGCCATGATTGTGTGGTGTTTTTCTGGTGCCTGCGGGTTTTACATGTGAAAGTATCGACATGCCAAATTTATTATTTAACGTATTATGCAAGAACAGTATGCAGACCTGTTTGCTCGTATAGCGTGTGTTACTTCCTCGCCAAAGTGGTGTAGCTTCCACATGCACCAACGGTGTTAAAAATGCAAAAATGTTCCAAAAGCCGGGAGAGTTCATGATTAAAATAGATACTCCGACTTAACATAACAAAATATAACAAAAACTACACAGACGTTTCGTCACCTATGCGGGTGACATCTTCAGTATGAACTGGCACCGAATGAGCGGAGGTCATCCAGTCATTTCTAGTCTCGTATGTCTCTGTACACATCCGGTAGGGGGCCACGGTTGCTGTTGCACGCCGACCTGTCACGGCGGATGAACCACGACTCGAGAAGCTTTCTCTTGCCCCACCTTTGTTCCCGAGCCAGCGTCGTCGCATTACTGAAGTCGAAGGCATGCCCCGTCGTCCAGCAGTGTTCGACGAGTTCGCTCTTGGAATGTGTGGCATGGGTGGCTTTGGCGACGTCCCCTTTGTGCTCTTTGAGCCTTGTTGACCGCTTCCTGCCTGTTTCGCCGATGTATGTGGCGTCGCAGTCCCCGCACGGTCCCTTGTAAACGACCCCGCTTTGATCGTTCGCAGGGGTGCGGTCTTTAGGCTTGGTGAACACGTTTCCCAAGGTACAATGAGGTCTGAAAACGGTTTTAATGCCCAGCGGACGAAGTGCTCTCCGAACAGAGTCTGACACGCCCTGAACGTAAGGGATGAGACAATGGATGTTGTGTTTTCTCGTGCCGCACTTCTTGTTCCCCCTCGCATACGTCTCATGGTGTCGTTGATAAACGTCCTCGGATAATGCCTTTGCTCCAACGCACCAACCACATTTTCCATCTCATGTCGCCGCAAGTGCTGATCAGAACAAACAGCATCGCAACGGGACAAGAACGTCCTAACGACGGACCGTTTGTGCTCGGCCGGGTGATGTGAGTGGAAGGACAAAAAGCCTCCGGTATCGCATTGTTTCCGGTACACTGTTGTTTCCACCCCGCCATTACAAGCCCTGCGGACAAGTATATCCAAAAATGGCAAGGCATTATCCTTCTCTACTTCATAGGTAAACTTAATGGCAGGATGTACGCCGTTCAGTGCCTCATGGAAAGCAGCCAGATTTGTCCTCTTTAGGATGACGAAAGTGTCATCAACGTACCTACGGTATAGCTTCAACTGAAAAGGTAGAACCTCCAGCGCCCGTGTTTCGACGTGCTCCATCACTAAGTTGGCTGTGTAGTTTTTGTTATATTTTGTTATGTTAAGTCGGAGTATCTATTTTAATCACCAACGGTGTTCTCCGCCGTTTACTGCTTCTAGTGTGATAGCACCTACTAACAAAACTGCTGCAATAAGCGGCACAGAAAGGCAACGACGTCTACGCCGAATGTCTCAGAGTGAGCCTCAGTCCAGGGCTCCGCTTGCAGCAGCCGCTCTACAGGCCCGGCCAATCAGATTCAGCTGATCTTCCAGGTTCTCGCTGGCAAGCAGCTGTCCCCGTCGCTCCGCTGTGGGATTTTGTATTGGGGGTAAGGCTGTAATGGCCTGGCATGCCCACGTGACGTGCCACAGAGTAGCGTTTGCAGGGCACCATGGGCAGTGAGAAGAGTATGCAGTAGGATGCATTTTAGTGAGGGTGTGTAAATTTGGAAACGTGCCCGTTTGAATTTGCCTCCAGCTGACCGATTCTTCTTTATTTAATGTTCGATGTGGTAGGGAGTAAGTTTGCCTGAGTCTTCCGTAATGATTTAGGATGACCGAGTAGTCACAAGGGACGGGTCCTGAACGCTACAGACACTGGCGAGCATTCCAGTACACACGCACCCCGGATTTGGCATCGGATCATTTGGACCCCAGGTCACATGGGGCTGGAGGGAAACCAAGCAGTGGATAGGGTAGGTCGAGGGTATGCGAGCCGAGCACCTTCCATCTCCTCTTCCTATGACGTAGGGATCACCGATCTTTTTAAATCCATAATGCTCCATAGCTGCCCTGGCTGTGGCCGTTGTTCTATCGGACTTAATCAGAAACCACTAAGCAGTACCCTACTAATCTTTGTGCTAAAACATATCTTCTCATAAGCAAATGCTTTTATTGCGATAGCTGTTAAATAGACACGCTCAAGGGGTTTTCACTGTTGGTGTCGCTTTCGCCGTCATTTTCTGTACAAAATTTAAATTGATAACGTCACTTCGTGCATCGTATGTTCTACCTGCGAGTAAAAGCTTCCGAGCGCTGGCGATGAACGCGGCTGAAGCGACGATGAAGCGAGCCGGCCGTGTCCATAGCACGGAGGGCGCATGCGATAACATCGCCCCGCGTACAAGGCCTACCGTCGATTGCTCCTCAAGCATAGAACAGCCGCCATCAAGCAGAGAGGAAAGGAAAGCTTGATGCCTCTTTACGATGTGTGTGCTGGTAACGTTCAACTTAAATATTGTACAATTTTGAAGAACGGTTCATAATTGTGCAACTGTATGTGGTTTACATATACCACCGCTACCTATATGGTGGTTCTGGTTTTTTTTTTGTAAAATTCCAAAATAAAATAACAAACGCCTACCTATAAGCCAGCCGACTGCAGCAAACGTCCACCCTATTGCCACCATTCGTTTAGTACAGTGAATGTGTTCCTTGAATGACATCTTAGAGCTCACAACAAAGGAACAGTACAAAAGAAGGCTAGACATAAAGCCCCGGTATGCATTTAGTTGCCTATTCTACCACATGTCTTTTTTGCGGTGCAAAATTTGTGAATCGTGCGCCGATAAGCCCTTCAGAGAGTCTATTAAAACCATATTTATTCAAGCGTGCGGCTATTTTTACGTACTCCAGTTGATATAGATCATGTCAGCGCATTTTTTACTGTGCCACTTAATATGTCATAACAAAATTACCTAACAACGCCAGCTGTAACATTTGAAGACGCTTTTGTGGTGCAGCAAAATCACCAGCGTGACTGGAACTAGGGGACGAAGAGCTATGCTGGCCGTTCTGAGCATTAAATCGCTGGTTTGAATCCTTTCCACGGTGTTTACAATTATTTATTGGAAGTCTCCGAAACCAATAGCACAGTGCGAATTATTAAAATTTTAGTCACTGAACATTGCACTTTGTCACAGTAATTCAGCAGTCTGAGACCACGACGCTATTCGTTGCCGAAGTCACAACTTCTGGCGCTTTTAAGGCATTTCTAAAGGAATAGCCTTATGTTGGTAATTTCTGCAACAATAGGGAAGTTCATTATGAGGGATGCAACCGAAGAAGATGCGCACTATTCGGTGCCCTCTTCATTTTTACTATATGTTTTGCGAAACCATAGTCGTGAGAAAACCCAAATGATGGAGGCATTCTGCGGCTGATCTACATTTTTCATTTATGTAGCATCTGAAACAATTCTATGTTTATTTTTACAGTTTACGCATTTTTCTTGGAAGTTCTGTGAGATGAAATTTCCGTGCTTCTGCTATATATGCGAAAGTGGTTGAAATACATATATTTAAATGTCAAGAGCGGAAAGCTATACACAGCACTGCTGAAATGCACCTTCGTGTTTGCTGGAAAAACATGAAAGACATCTCGTAAAATAACTCACCAGGAAATTGTTGTTTCTCTTGTTGTTCAGTTTGAACATCTGAGATATTAAAAAGAAGGAACGTTGTTGCATGTTTAAAAATTGTTCGCAGAATTTTATATTTGAGCATCGATGCACTTACAGTCAACACAGGTAGATGCATGTTCGCACTAAATGTGAGTTCTCGCTCTTTGCTACCAGGATACAAATTGACTTATGTTTAAGTTCTTAAAAGATAGAAGGTCTATTGCCTCCGTCATAAAAGATTGCTCTGAAGGAAATGCCACAGAATAATAGGCTGGTTAAACTTTAAATAGAATGTAAGCATTTATAAAAGTGTTAAAAACGTTTAAATTTCCTATCGTTATACATAATGCTTGCAGTGGTCTGTAGTATAGTTTGCTTCATCTGATATCGGTTGTTATTTTTCGGGCTGTTGCCGCAGCGTTTGAATGTATTATCGCGAGGCTATAGGTGTGGTAAATAATAAATGCATAACTATTTGCATGTCGGTACTTACTCATGCCTGGCCCATTGTTGCAAGGGGGAGGTGCCGGTGCGGGGTGCGCTGCAATGGATAGAAGCATTTCGTACATAAAGGCGATTCAGGAAAACGCCAGGCCTGCGCGGAAAGCGCAGCACAGTCCAGCGAAAGCTGGAAGAGCGGCATTTCTAGAGCACGTTATAAACACTCTTGTGGGTACTAATACAAGTACATTAGCAACGTACCCACTACGCCACAAATCATAGTTTTTGGGAAGTGGGGAAGCACCCACCACGACATTATTCGTTATTCTGCGGTGAAGCGAGGTACCATCTGTAAGGCATTATGTGCATTTTGTTGATGCGACGGTTGATGACGATGAAGAATTATGGCTGAGCCCTTTGTAATGGGTTGGACGCTTTAAACGACCCACTAGTTACGTAATTCATATTGTGTGACGCCCGGTCGTTATTTAACTGTCCCACCACGCTTTATTACATACGTTAACCGGAGAAACGGAGAGCGCGCGCGAGAGAGAGAGGGAATTACCTTTATTGAGAGCCTGAGGAAATGGATCATGAGAGCCTTATGGACTTCCTTGGCAACCAATAGAAGTGCACTTGCGAGGACACCACTACGCTATAAATTGTCATAATTTTTGTGAAGTAGGGAAGCAGCCACTATGCAATTTTTCGTCATTCGGCGGAGAACCTTGGTACTCGCTAAACACCTGGAAGGCATTATGTGCACTTTGTTGATGCTGTGTCTGAGGACGATGAAGAATTATCGCAGAGGCCTTTGTAATGGGTTGGAAGCATTCAACAACCCACTCGTTGCGCATTTCGCATTGTGTGACGCCCGGTTACAGAATTCGCGTTTGTGTGACGGCTGGTTGTTATTTTACTCTTCTACCACACTACAATACATATGTTAATGTGGTTCCTTGCCGCCATGAAGTCTCTATAGGATCTTTGCAACGCAGTTTCAAGCACAAGCATGGCTCTGAGGTAGAACACTGGGCTCCCACGCAGAGGGCCAAGGTTCGAACCTCGTTCCTTCCTGGAAATTTTTCTTATTTCCTTTTTTTCTCATTTCGTGCGATAGCGGTTACGGACACGGGCGGCGGCGGCGGCGGACAACTACGGCGCCAAAAACAGCCGTGGAAATGATCTCATAACAGCATTCGCTGTAAAATTGAACTTATTTGGAGAAAAATTACATTATTATCATTGGTTCTGCTCAGAGTAGAGTATGTCCCTCCAATGATTGATGCCAGAATTCTAGGGATATCTTCGTATGCGGTGACATGTTTAAGTCATGTATCTCCTGTTTGTAGCAGAGTCCTCCGAAATTTTCGTTCGAGAGAACTCACTAAACATAATTTTACTGGGTGTATGCGGACCTGCTCCACAAGTTTTCAGATTCGTAAATATAGCGTGATTTCGGCAAAGAATAGTGCCGTAGTCTCTCATTTGTGAATACGTGAGCCAAGAAATAATATTTAGAATTTGGCGTATTAGCTATTATTAACTATCAGCCTAATCATACTTAAACAGCGATCTGAATAAATTAGGTGCCTTAGAAGAATGCATATGGCGTTGTCTTTTTCTACGCAAAGTGTATATCTAAATGAATTTGGTTCAAGCTACGTTAGACAAGCAAAACATAAATGCTTAGTATAACACGCGAAAAAGAGTACGTTCTTTTCTAAAATTCGTAACATTTCCCTTTCCTTTGCAGCGCCGGACACTATTTTAAATATGTCATTATTTCCGGAGATCTTTCCTCACAAATACATGAGCAATAGCACCTTTTCTAAGCATAAGCTTAGAAGTCTTTACGCACTATGACTCATGCACAATATGACTTGATATATTCAGTGTACTTATCGATTTCTAATACTGAATGGTGCAAACTTCGCTCACAGTCTCTTATTTTCAATATTTTTTGCTGGTGTAAACGCCCGAAAAGTTGTCATCAAGTCTTTTGTAGGACTGTTCTGCATAAAAATAATGCATACAAGTTTTCATATAAGTAAGTGCATTTCAGTTAAGTTCTTACCGCACCCACAGTTGCAAGGGTTTTGTCGCCAAGGGCACCTTTGTAACTCTATGGTGGTACACGTTGTTCTTTGACAGCTGGACGCCGCTAGAAGATGACAAACAGCAGTAAACGATTTTTCATTCCGCATTTGCATAGGAATATTTGATCTTCGTTAGGGCACCACAGCGTTAACTTTCCCATGTATACGTGTATCGTTACCCCTGTAATTACCATGCAGCAACTGTAGTCCCTGTCGAACGCTTGCGTTCAGTGGACCAGTCTTTTTGTATCACTCGCATGACATAAACACAAGAATTATCTCATGAAATTCTTGAATAATCTGGGACAGTAGAACTTCCATGTTAGATTATTAATTCTGGACATCTCACCAACAACAGAAATTTTTCCAGTCAGTTGCAAAATTTCTTTTCGTCAACTTAGAATACCGAATAAAGAGTTGACCCAGTTTCTTCAAGATACTTCTTGAAATTTTATTAAAAAGGAAAGTACACGTATTACCTTCAGGAGCGCTGCTCGGCAATAGCAGAAATCTAAAAAGTATCTCTTTCTACTGTTGTACTCTGGCAGTCTAAGAACCGACAAAAATAGGCACTATTATTCGAAAATCAGCGAGAATTGTTCTGTGTAGAATCATCACCGCTCGAAAATTACGCGTAATTGGTGTGACAAGGCAAGCAAGCTTCGCAGCTTGGCGCCTGCAGCCGACGGAAGAATTCCCAATTTACACCGATGAGCTTATGCAATGGTGTAAACTGATGTACAGTGAGCTTAAGGACCACGAGACACAAGAAAAAGCTGCATATCCCCGCTGTTTTGTTGTGAGCTGCAAGTCGTCATGACTCTCATCGACCTTTCAGTATAAACGCGCCCGATCTCACGTCGTTGATGAATTACTGGGCAGAATTCACGGAAGATTCACATATGGCGCGTGTCATTGGTGGAAGGCAATCGTTCGATTTAGTGCGGCGACGTACGTTATGGGGACCGTTGTAATGAAGGGACCACGTAAACCAACAGTACAATAAAATGTTGATGTTTAATATATACACGGTGTTTCTCACGTATTTACTTGATCATATACTGGGCGAATTACTCGGAGTATTCACGGTTTACCGATGATTCTCTCCGGAGCTTCGCCCCACTCATCATAATTCACCCCGTGGATATGCTGTGGATTTTTTTCTCTCTGTACTTCTTTATGTCTGTAACATTGATGTTCCCTCTGTCTTTCTTTTTTTTTCTTTCTGCATTTATTTCTGTCTACTTCTCTCTTTCTCATCTTTCCTTCTAACGCTTTACTCTCGCCCTCCTCCTTTCTCTTCTCCTCACCATCACCTCACGCTCACTTCCCTTTCCCATCCCCTTGCTATGCTATACTAAACAAGGCTAATGCTATGAGTGTTTAGGACGCTTGCGTTGGATCGAGGGTACGCGGGTTCGAAGCCCACCTCGCACCTCGCAAACAAATAACGCCATTTTCCTTTCAATTGCTTTGAAGAAGGCGCCGAGTTTAACGTCTGCATCCCAGGTGGGTGGGCTTGGGCTCAAGTTCGCCGTTCCGAGTGATTCATGCCACTTGCATTGCGTCGGCGAAGAGCAGGTGCAGATACACAATTTTTTTAAAAAATTTTCCAGTCTAAAAATAATGCCGTCTTGTAACTTCGCATATGTTTAGCTAATCCGTAGAAATTTATAATGAGCTATCTTGCGTATTTTCTGTCTGACCCCAAAGGTGATTTTTTTCACGTTGAATACACAGCTTTTTTTTTTAAAGTGAAATTCGCAGTCTTTTTTTTAGATGATCTGCCATACCTTCAGCGCCTAAATTATTTATTTTGTAGTATGTTGAACAGGCCACCATTTCGCATTTTATTTGTGCCCTTTGAATTGGCCATGTTCCGGGAAGAAGATATCCCATTTCGCAACTTTATCCAACTTCGCGGGTGCTAAACCCCCGAAGAATAAATATATATTGTTCCACGTATCTTCGAGGAAAACGAACACGAGTTAACGTGGTGACCGCCCCGAGCTGCTGCCAGAGAGATGACGACGACGCTGAGATCTTCAACCTGTTGGCCGCTCCTGCGCTCACCCTCGCGGTATAAACAACGGCCCCTTCAGTCGTAACGTCTCGGTGTCCTTCGCGCCTAACAATATGAAGAGGTTATCATTTTTTCAGTTAAATCATTTAATTACCTTGCCGCAAACACCATTTTACTGAGGACATCACATAAACGACATTTGAGAAAAAGTATTGTTTGGTGCCCTCTGGCTCAGTCTGCGCGAACCTGCGAACACTCACAAGTAGGCGGGAAAATTTTTGACAGCAAAAATAAGTGAGCAGAACGAGCTTTCAAGTTCAAGAAAAATGTGGAAATTTGTTTATGTATATTTACGATGGTAGAAAAAACGCTGGTTGATGTGGCATGGCATGACCCTTCTATCTCTTTCTCTCTTTGTGTGGTTCATTCTCTGTATTTCGATCTTTTGTCTTCGATTTCTTCCTGTCTGTTTGTATCTTTCTCTTTCTTTATCTCTCTCTCTCTCTTTATCTCTTTCTTTGTCTCTTTCTTTGTCTCTCTCTGCACTCGCTCTCTCTTCCTTCATAGTTATTATGTCTCACGCAGGACAAGTGGGCGCGCGTGTTGTGGGAGAGAACCAAAAGATGAAGTGGACGAGGAGGAAGAAGAGGATGAAGAGAGAGCGTGCTGGTTCATGCTGACGATAATTGCTGTTCGCGCTACCCGGCGCAACGAAAAGTTTAAAGAGGTACGCTGTTGAAAAATATTTATTCTTTTTCGTTATCAAACGCTTTCTTATCTATTGGCCGTTCTTCAAGCACTTCCTTGGCAAGTTATACGCAATAAGGGATACCTCTAACTTATTACTAATTGTTTAGAAAAGATTTTGTACAAATTTTCAATACATTGTACAAATTTTCAATTCGCATTGTCAGTTCACACAAAAGATTGTATCTTACTGCCGTCTCTGGATATAAAATAATATTTCATTACACAAATGTTCAATGTTTAACGAAATTTGATCAATAAACAAGACAAAGTAAGGTTTTCACAACTTGCTCCGGACTCGCACATGACGGGAACAATGTGGCAACGACCTTTTTTTTTGCATAGTCTAATAACACAATTTATTTGAGAGTGGTCAGTACATTCTGAAAAGATTTTTGAGCAAGAGAGAGACACGCGTGAGAAGTAAACAAATGTGATGTACGTGTTTGTCAGCAAATAATAAAATTATTAGCCCACGCAGCTGCAATGTCAGAACAAAATAATTCCTATTTCTGGGAGCTGTGACTTACAAGCAAATATATTAGAGAGTGTGAATGAGCAGAGATCGGTTGATATCAAATCAATGCTACGGTAATAATCTGTTTACTAATATGTTCCGCCAGGGTAGTGCTTGTATTACATCGAACTAGCTACATTGATGTAATAGTTTAAGAGTATGAATACTTGCTTGTTGTGGGAAGGATGAGAAACATAAATGGTAGCGTACTCAAGACAAGTCTGTTCATATTCATGGTTACCTGGAAAGGAGCAGAAGACAATAAATACACTTGCAAGGATTCATTTATTCCGATAATGTAGAATAAAGCGATAATATCAAAGCAATTTTTCGTGCAACTTGTCGTAGCAATGCTGACAAAGTGTTCGTAAAAACTGCTTTCTCAAGTAAAAACAGCTGTGAAGTTTATGTCACAAGGCGCGAAAGTTACGGTAAATGTGGGCGGAAGCTACTTCGTATGCATTCGTGTGTATTTCATAAAGAATGTGTGCTGCAATATGAATATTATAGCGTCGATTGACTTGCGCCAATAGAAATTGACAGTGCTTCTTTTCACTTAACTTTATCAACTTAAAGACACCGGTCAGGCGGTGTTATATAAGGGGTTAAAAAGCGAACGTCACAAGAAATAATCTTCATGCGGAACTGTGTCGTACAATGTTGTCTGCTGAAAATGGTCTGTACTGTCACTGGGAAAACAGCTGCACTCCACTACTGTAGGAAGACAATTTGAGAGAAATAGTGGTAGTGCCAGCAAGTGAGCGTGCAATTAGATAGGGATGGGTAGCGCGGTGGGATATGAGCGTCGGTGGGATGATGTAGGGTACTCGACTGATGGAGCTGTGGAAAAGCTTCTGAAGCAAAGACAGGGATGCGATGCGGTGATGCAAAGATTTGGACGAGCAGCTTATCCCATGAAGGATGATACGGTCTTGTTATGTGAGTATAAAGAATGAATGAACCCAGCGGCATGATTTTGCACTGATTCGGTTTTGTTGACTTAATATAGCTGGTGCCGACTCCAAAAGGACACCGCATATTTTGGTGTAGTTCTGATGAAGAATTTATGCGCTAGAAGTTTTATGGAGACGGCGGTTGAGTCCACTATAACAATGCGTGAGGCGGCGAGCGAAGGACCAGGGAACCGTGTGGTCCGATGGCAGGAGCAGGAGAAACTATATTATATTAAATATGGAGTATTTCTTAGCGAACCTCAGGTACTTTGGCTGTTTCTATCTATCTATCTATCTATCTATCTATCTATCTATCTATCTATCTATCTATCTATCTATCTATCTATCTATCTATCTATCTATCTATCTATCTATCTATCTATCTATCTATCTATCTATCTATCTATCTATCTATCTATCTATCTATCTATCTAGCCGCCTACGTCTGGGCGCTCTCCTGGTCGTCTCCATAGGTTGTAATTTATCAAAGTTCGCACAGCAGAGGAGCAGTATATGAAGAACACGATTCACTGGTCATGACATGAATAACGTAACATGCCTGTCGCGTATGTCATGAAACCCCTTCTCCCAGTCACGTGTGGCGCATACCCGCACACCAGAGTTCATGTTATGCGGGTATGTGCCACAGGCGATACAGAGTCTCAATCAACACAGTAACCGCGAACATACACATTGACACACGACGAAAGTGATAATAATAATAATTGTCGGGGTTTTATGTCCAAAAACCAACTTAGTATCGAAGCTTGGGCGTGTTGGTTCTCTTGCGCTGTATCCCCTCCAAAAACCAAGATTTAATTATGAGACGTGCCGTAGTGGAGGGCTCCGGAAATTATGACCATCTGGTGTTCTTTAACGTGCACTGATGTAGCACAGTACACGGGCCTCTAGCATTTCACCTCTCTATCATTTCAAAATGCAACCGCCGCAGCCGGGATCGAACACGCGACCTTCAGATCAGCAGCCGAGTACCGTCGCCGCTACACCACCGCGGCGGACGCAAATAATTTGGGGGAGCTGAAGACAGAACACCGCTGGTAGACGCTCGACTACCATCCACTCGTACACGTGGTCCGCAACGTGGACCACGTGCATTACGCAAAAACCGGGGACAATGCTTCCTGCAATAATTCTGCTGAGAGGACCATGCCCCTCATCCTTACCGGTGACTTCAACACTGATTTATAAAAAAACCAACAACGCCTGCTGTTTACACTACTTGACGGCTCGGATGTGAACAGGGCATCACAAGACCTCGTTGCCACGTCCAGGACAGGAGGCATCATAGCTCATTTCTTCGAAAGAGGCCTCCACGATTTCCACCAGCTGTGCTATACCTCGCACTTCACTACACTTAGACCCCTCTAGCCGCGATGACGAACGGATCCGATAACAAGTCCTGTCCAGCTGCTCGTGCTCGCTGATCACGGTAATGATGACCTTGTTCAAGAAATGTCAAGAACCCCTTCCACACATGCACACTAGTTCGTGAAACGTGCATGCGTTTTCCGTCATAACCGACAAGCACAAGTGTAACAACTCTACCACAAGTGTAACAGGTACAACTGTGGCTGTAACGTGCAAGTGCAGTGCGACTGCGCGTGCCACTCGGCTGAGTATATATCTAGAGAAATTTTTCTGAGTACGTGTAGCGGGATCTCCTGTGTATCTGTCTTCCTTCGTTGTCCTTTTCCAATTCGTGCGGAAGAATATAAGCACTACATATCAGCTTACAGCCTCTGGTGTTGGTAACACCCATGTTGCTGCTGGCATCGTTGCGCAACTGTAAACAACTGTTTATAACACATGTGCGACTCTTCAACATAGGTGTGTGCGTATAACATTTGCACATTCCTCTAGCGTCATTCCGTCACGTTTCGCTCAACGTGAAAGAATACGCCGCAGTCACTTTCCGGCGCATGCTTCGCATAACATCCATTCCCACGGTACGTGGGATCTGCCGAACTTTTTTTCTTCTATTTGTTAACCTAGCAGCACGCAACACGAGGAACAAGGCACATGCACATGCGCATGCGCCCGAGCACGCCATAAATAACAGGCAGCCGATGATGATGACGATGGGCACTAGACTCTCCCCCCCCCCCCCTTTTTAGGAGAAGCGCAGCGGCGCATTGGCGCCTTCGCCTGTGTTGGGAGTTCGCTGTCAGACAGTCGGGTAAATCCTTTGTTTCAGCGGTGTCAAATTGCGCGAAAGCGCAAAATGCTGGCGCGGTCGCTAGGTAGGCGAGTTTCACTCTGTCTATCGCCACAATTTGTTCACATCCGTTCAGCTCGATGGTGACAGTTTTCTTTTCTGTCTGGCTGACTATCTCGAATAGGCCACCGTAGGGAGGCGTAAGGGATGGTCGGTTGCCTACGCGCTGGACGAAAATGTGGCTCGCTGTGGTCATGTCTTTGCTGACAAAAACGTCATTCGATGACGCATCCCGACTACGGCAAGGATGCAGTCGTGAAAAGATGAAACGGAGCTGTTTAACGTGATTGTTTGGATCGGGTGTGGCGACAGCTGCTGGCGCGAAAAATTCACCATGCATACGCAACATTCTGTCATAGACTGACTCCGCAGTTGTGCAGTCAAGGTCTTCCTTGAAAGACGAGCACACGCCAAACAGGACGAGAGGAATATCTTCAGCCCAAGAAGAACGAGCCTGGCGAGCCATCAAGCCGGCTTTCAGTTGATGATAAAAGCGTTCAATCATTTCATTTGCCGATGGGCGGTACGCGGTAGTATGGATATGGAAAACGCCAAGCAGTCACGTGAGTTCACGGAAGCTGTGGCATTCAAACTCTCGGCCGCGACCGGCAGCAACAACGCTGGGGCGTCCGAAGCGTCAGTTCCAGCCACTTACAAACGCTGAAGCCACGGTTAGTGCCGTTATGTCGGTGAGAGGAAACGCTGCAGGCCAGCGGGTATAAAGGTCCACAAAAGTGAGGATGTAGCGACCACCTCGGGATGGTGGAAGTGGGCCAACGATATCGATGTGAACGTGATCGAACCAAGCATCCAGTGAGCGAAACAAGTGAATTGGCGATTTCATGTGCTGTGTCGTCTTCGAGCGTTGACAGTGAAGGCATTCACGCGCCCAGCCGTGTACGAGAGTTCACACTCGGCCACGCAAAGCGGGTCGTAATGACACACTGCGTCGCACGAACTCCGGGATGACCCGCGCCGTGGAGCTTGTCGAATATTGGAGGGTGGAGTCGGAGCGAGAAAAATGGTTGTGTTCCACACCGTGACACGTCGCAATTGATGGTGCCCGATTAAAATGGAAAGGTAACGTCGGACAGCGCTGGTGGCGTGATGGGTGAGCTGAGGTCCCGAAGTTCGACATCTGTGAGTTCCGCCGTAGCGATTTCTTAGAAGTCAAGTGTAGGCGTTGATATCGCGTAGATACGGGAGAGGGCATCTGCGGTCGCGTTGACCGGGCTTTCAATGTACCGAACGACCACGGTGAATTCGGAGATAAAGTTGAGGTGAAGTGTTGTGGTTACCGCGAAAAGCGAATGTCAAAGGCTTGTAGTCTGTGAGGGCGTTAAAGCTTGAGCCTTCTAGCAGGTGTCGGTAATGTCGACTGGCTAATGATACCTCCAGCACTTCACGACTTAAAGTGCTTAAGCGCGTTTCTGCAGGTTTCAGTTTCTGCGAGAAAAACCCCAGTGGATACCTGGAGTTGCGTTGTAACTGCTGTAAAACCGCACTGACCGCTGCACTAGAAGCTTTAGTAACAAACGTTTACGCTGTACATTGTCGAATGCTTTTGCGCAATCCAGAAAGATTACGTAAACAGGGATGTTGCTGTGGAGATTACAACGTAATTCATGCATAAATATTGCAAATGGGGTATGACATGATAAGGATTTAGAAAATCCAGGCTGGGGAACAATACAAAAAAATGTTAGTGTCAAGGAACTGCATTATGGGAGAATATATGGCGTGTTTCATGATTTTGCAAAACACGCTTGTAAGTGAATGACATCCCAGTCACTCAGCTACACTCCCCTAGCGTTATATGCATGCGCCAAGCATTTGAACGTGCCTGTATGCACGATGCCTAATATTAGGGACGCTTGTCACGCTTTAATATTGAACGTATATACCGAGCCATTAAGTAATATGTTCATTTCATATTTAGTCATAGAACCTATACTAAATGTTTATGCTTACTGCTTATGCGGAACCAGAACGCGCTACGCTGACTTTATTCGCACATGTGTATGGCTGCTTGACACCGGAACGTGGATCGTCCAGATATTATATATCCGCTGTGCTAACTAAAGTGATTTTATGAACATTTAAAGTAAACATTGTTGCAGCTGCAGTGTTATAACGCACTGATAAAGTTGAACTTTCGAAAGAAGACTTTGGAAATCCATCCCGACAGTGTAAAGGGGCTCGTGTCACAGAAAATGCGGTGCATGGGCTGGCGGTGTTGTCGATGGACGCAATAAATAAAAATCACTGCTCGCGCTGGAAGCGAACCCATGCATTCTGCGTGGCAGCCAGGTATTCTAACACGCCAGTGCTTCAAAGTGTTTCGGGAAAAAAAGACACTATATAAGCGTCTTGTCAGGACAACGCCAATTGGGGGCCAGTGTCGGCTATCCAGTTTGATATCATCCTCAAGCTATAGTCAAGCTCAGCGGGAGTGCACCTGCAATCGCTACGTGTGATGCGCACATCATCACCCCGTTGCGTGCATTTCCAGGAGATGAATCTGACGTCTTCGCTCTGATGTGAGTGCTGACACTACGTAGGTTCATGAGTAACCTTTACATTCCAGTGTATTCGGCGTGCTTGTGAAGCACATGATATGGGCACAACTACGCAATTTACACGAATACGCTGTACCACCTCTAGCCTGGGCTGGGACTCGCTGTGTGCATCGAATGAAATTGATTGCCACAATGCCTGCAGTACCCCAGGAAGGTGACATGGCTGGAGAGCAAGAAAATGCCGGCAGGTATCTCCCGGCTTTTTCTTGCTCTCCAAAGATATGACGTTCGAAATGTTTTATTCAGCTTTTCTTCCACCTGTTCTGCACTGACTTTAAACAAACCGGTTCTTTCATTACTGTTCCACTGGCTTAGGAGATACAATGCCTAAATCTAATCGTCTGTTCCACATTTAGCACTTACTCTAATTATTGGTGAGGATCCCACACTACTCTTGCATACTTCGAACATGATACGTTATGGCACACCAGATTTAGGTTATTGGAGCGGCGGATAGTGTACGCTTAACGAGGTGAAGGACACAGTAATTATTTCTCACAACTACTTCAACGTATTAATCTTTGATTATTACCATATTGCCTCGCGATACCTAACGATAAATGACTGAGTGTGACCGGTCTTATAAACATCCCCGACTTTGTATCTACAGCTCGAATAAGCGATAACATTTCTAAACATTCAATGCTAGTTCCCAAGGCCCACACCATGGCTCTTTGTTCACTGTCTTGGTGTTTGGTTACTGAACTCACTACTCGTTATTGTTCCTTTTCTGCTGGAAGAAGCCAGACCAAAATTCGTATTTCGTAGTTCATGCACTCTAAACCTTTTGTTTCGTTTTACCGAATAATAAGAGAGCAGAAAATTTGGTTAGTCCATTACCCATAAAGGAAAAGCAAGGAATACAAAGACCAGGCGCCGCTGTGCTTCGTTTGGTCTTGGTAATTATGATCATGCTTTCCTAATGACATCAGTTGCATTTTTCCTCTTTCTTAAATAATGCACATTTCCCCCCAGAAGCAACATCTGTCAAATTATTAATGACCACAGTATTAATTCAGAGATTGATACACACAGCTAAGTTACAAGCATTTGTTTAAGTGATGCAGATATCACCTACACTTTTATACAAAAAAAAAACGACTTTTGACTCTTGTTTTCGAGTTCTTACTTGCCACGTATGGTACTCTCTTTAAAGGGACACGTCAACTCGCTTTCGAGATGACTATACTCGTGTCGGAGAGTCGTGAGACCCGAGATAGAGTTCACCTGTCTCTCTGTAGTCAGCCATACACGTGAAAATTCAGTATTCACCAAAAAGAGCGACACAAAGTCGTTTTTTTTTTCTGAGGCTTTAGGCAGTACTTGCAAATTGGTACACCACGCGCTGCAATCTAAACCTCGAAGGGCGCTTCCAACGACTACAGTTGAGAATGGATTATAGTGCATTGCTTAACATAGCGGAGAAAACATTCGTTTTACTTACCGTTTCGCGTTTAGTCCGCGCCCGTTACTAGCACCGAGACATAAAAAAGGTCTTCTTTTTCACCACGCTCTGAACAAGGGTTGTTTGACAAAAAGCGTGCCTTCATATATCAACTATACGATAAGAAATATAAATGCCTTCGAAGACTAACAATGAATAACGTTTTCCTTGCGACATTCAATGCCTAGAACCGAGCGATCGTCACAAAGCTATAGATACCGCTCCGTTTGGTTCGCTTTTGACAATTATACTGCATATTTATTTCTGCATATTAGGTATGTCTATTTCGCATATGTTTACTTCTAATGCCTTCGAGATATATATATATATATATATATATATATATATATATATATATATATATATATATATATATATATATATGTGTGTGTGTGTGTGTGTGTGTGTGTGTGTGTGTGTGTGTGTGTGTGTGTGCTCAGGTGAGGCGGACGAAGAGAGGAGAAGCGTTGCCAATAAGGCAAAGTTTCTCGTGTCACCTTCCGCTTCACCTGGGCACCTATAGCACTACCGAATCCAGGAAGAGCCTCACAATATATATATATATATAGAGAGAGAGAGAGAGAAAAGGGGTAGTGTTCATTGGAGATAATGATCTTTGAGCCTATGAATCTGCCGGAAATTGTAATTTGTGGTAGGGTCGTACTTGAGAGGCTTCTTGGGCTCGCCTTGGACTCGCCTAACGAATAGAGCTCCCTCTGGCCTTCAGATGTCCGAGATATTGAGATTTTCGAATAAAGCAAAGGCCATCTTACTATTTAGACCGGCGGCGCTGTCTTGTTGTCACCATTTAGACTGGCGGCGCTTTCTACACATCAAAGCACAGAAAAACCAAAAATGATTTTTTTTATCTTTGAGCACGAATATTTGCGTTTGCACAACCAACAATGAAACAGAAAGAATGAGACTCGTAAATCGCGGCATATTACTTATGTTATTAGTCGTGAGTAACGCGTTTCAATTATTGAATTGCTTGTAATCGATGACGATTTACTGTAGTTTTGGAAAGCCTACCATTACTTCATGTAAGAAGCAACGGCCCCTGTAATGCGTTTACTTTTTTCCTGCAATCGATTAAAAAATAAGAACAACAAGATTGCCAGTTCCTGATATATTGCCAATAATTCGTCCACTGATGATTTATTTAGCTTGGATGCCTGTAACGATTTGAAGCGCCAACAGCTCTGAAGCACGTCATTTCCTGGACGACTCGGAGGCATGCATCGAAGCGCTGCGCGATCACGAACTGGTGCGCGAAGTGTTCGTACAGTGAAAGCAGTTTCTCATAATTCGTCCTTGCAGATGGAGAGAGACAGAGAGCGATATATATATATATATATATATATATATATATATATATATATATATATATATATATATATATATATATATATATATATATATATATATATATATATTTGAATAAAAAAGCTCACACCATCTCCCACTAAAAGGTACCATGAGGCGATGCGAAGCGTCTCGGCATGTCGAGCCCGCGTTTCAGAGGGAAAGAGGAGTGGGAAAGCGGAGAGGGGGAGAGGAAATATCGAGAGGACCAGGAGAGGGAAAGTGGAGACGGGAGTGGAGAGGGTGAAAGGGGAAAGGGGGTTGGAGTGGGAAAGCTGAGGGTGATAGAGAGAGGAGGAGTGGAGAGGGGGAAAGAGAAAGGGGAGTGTGGATGGGAAGTGTAGAGGGGGAGAGGGGGTGTGGGGAGAGGGTTTGCGCATGCCCAGTAAGGGTGGTCACGCCGCGCACCACCACCACCACCAACGGATTGAACTCCGTCATACGATGCTTCGCATGTAAAAGCTGGAGATGTTAGGCTGGCTATTCGCCTGACATGCTACTCCAGGTGCTGGGTGATGATTGTGAGATATACAAAGCGAACCGCATAACAGTTCAGCGTTGCAGAGAATGTCATCTCGAGGAAGCGCGGGAAAACGACTAACGCAAACTTCGACATACAGCTTCTGTAAACTGAACAAATTGGATATAGGAAAAACAACACCAAATGTCTAAATACGAAAAATTGTTTAATATTTAGCGTCTGATCAAATGGCGTGCGCTATAGGTCGATGGGTTGTAGGTCACCTGCAGGCTTTAAGGGTGGTGGCTTAGAAGGATTGATTGTTGGGCGAGTGGTGACTTGTGGCGCTGAAATTCACGGCATCTTTTCACGTAGCCATTGACATAAGTAGCCAGTTTATGCCAGTGATATCTTAATGATGCGCTCGTCCGTGCCCCTTCCGTTTTACTCCGTATTGGTCATTTTCCCGCTGCATCTCAATATGCCAGTGATATAGATGTCGCAATTGACCAAGAGTCCTTGAGTAGCCCTGATTGCCAGATGTCGGCTAGTTGCGACAAGGTAACAGGATGTCATTATAAAGGCCTTGGGGCACGAGCTGAAGATGGGATCTGCTTCCGAAACTGGTGTTCATTTTGTATAATGTGCCCTATCGTAAGCAAAATGGCGGCAACGTTCCCCAATAAGACGAGGATTGACGCGGCGCCACCATTTAAATGATCCCTTATGGGCCTTACCTCAGCGTCCGTCCGCTGTTTTGCCATGAGATTCTCTCGGCTGAGAGTCCCCAAGAAGGTGCTCTCCTCTTCTGCGGTGACACTGTCAGAGCCGAGAGGCGCTCGTGGTACAGTCTCGGCATCTTCATGATTTCAACTCGACCGAGTAATGCATTCCCGTCGGATGACGTGACTGTATGACAAACGCTATTTGCAGGTCATGACATGAATAACGGGATTCCCTGATACGTACGTCATGAAATCCATTCCATCAGTTAAGTACGGCACATACCACCTAACAATGGCCGTTGTATCAAGGTATGCGCACCAGGTCATTAACGAACTAAGTAAATACAACTTTGAAAGTGTGAAGGAACCCGACAGTGTGGTGGAGTCCGTTTCACATAAAATGTAGTGCCGGGATCAGCGTTAAATATCCCGATAGAAGAAAATAATAAAGATCAGTGCTCGAGCTGGATTGAACCCCGTATTCTACATGCCAGTAAAGTATTCTACTACAGAGCCACGCCAGCGCTTCAAACTGTTTTTTAGAAAAGACACTGGGCGAGCGTTCTGTAAAGAAAATTATAAACTGGGTGGCAGTGTCGGCTATCCGCTTTTATATCAACATAATAAACATTAGATCAATGATTTCTGAAGCTACAGTCAAGCTTAGCGCGAATACGCCTAAGACCGCAGTGTGTGATAGTGCATTATTGCATGTATCGTGCACTTCGCTGCAGCGAAACTGACGTCTCTACTCTACTCTGAGTGCCGACGTTACGTCAAACCATGAACTACCGTTTACACGCGATTTTAATCAGTGTGCCGGTCAAGCGCATGATAGGCGCACATTACACGAATGTACACGAAGACTTCGAACTACATCGTAACGCTTCGCTCAAAACGAAAAATCCGGCATATGCATCTACTGCCTCTCTGCTTCGCAAAAAATTGATTCCCACAACGCGCGGGATCTGCCGGATTTCTTTTTTGGGAGCGCCCCTGTTAGCGGCATGAACTGCCTGTGTGCTCGTCAGAATATTCCAGAATAGTCCACAGAATAGACATAGAATATTGCAAATGAGTACTGCGGAATCCCACAAGGTGGCGGAAGAGTTTTCAAAGGGATATTTGACAACCGCCCATTTTGTAGCACAAATCCACAACCAAATCTACGTGGATTTCCAAGAATAGCCTTGAATTTCCTGGTACCTTCGGGCTTAAAACGGGTGATTGTCAGTTGTCCCTTCCACAATATTAATGTTCATTTGTCTCGGCCGAGACGAAAAATTTGTGCGAGCTATGAGAAGGAGAAAGAGAAGGAAGAAACAAGCGGAAAGACAGGAAGGTTAGCCAGTTCTTAGACCGGCTGGCTACCCTGTGCTGGGGGAAGGTGTAAGGGGGATAAAAGATGATAGAACAGAGATGTTACAAAAAAAGGAGAGCAAGAAAAGGAAAAAGAGAAAGAGAAGGGAAAAAAAGGAAACGAGAATATGGCGCTAGTTAGAGTCTGTCTCTAAGACCAGTTGTCCGGAAGAAGCGCAATATTGCTTTTAAAGCCTTCTGTGCTGACGATGGACTCGGCCAGGGTCCCAAAACCCTTTGTTCCGACAAAGGGCGATTGTCAAGTTTATCTAGCGCATTGGAAAGTTCTTGTCTTGGCACACTGAATCGTCGCATTGTTACAATGAGGAGATAAGCTCAGTAAAATTGTTGACTTCATAAGATCGCATTAACAGGACATAAAATGGTATTAATGTAATTTTATATTTCACTTCGTCTGCGACACTTTGCTGGAGAAGCTGCTTTAAACTACGGTACCGCACCGAAGTTAATCATAGCCAAACATACCGTACTACATAAAGAGTGCCTGTCTGTGGTGTCCTTGCAGTGAGCAATAGCCCCCGCTGCTTGCTGCACTGGAGAGCGCACAGATGCAGGGAGTTGCATAATGCACCTGCGCGGCACCGCTAAAACGGTCGAGTGTTCCCCTGTGTTTCAAGGGCACATTTTTTTCCTAACTGTAGATACAGAAGGAAGATATACTCGCAGAGGAAAAATATATGAAGATATAAAAGATGTTGATAAAAATGTTTCTAATGTGGAATGGCTTCAAAATATATTGTTCAAGTACTGTTTATTGACATACAAAGGTTTTAAAAATCTAGGTAAAACAGGAGTACCCTGAATCATGTAAATTAAAATGACACTAGCAGTTCAAAAGGCTTTCGAAACCACAATCTGCATTGCTCTGCGGGAGCCATTGTTAACGCTATAGGCTTAAAGGAAAGAAAATATTTGTCATTTATACGTGCTGGATCGTCTTCTTTCCGAACATAGAAGCGCCAAGGACAACCAGCAAGATGTGTAATCCTCCATCGCCATTCTACTGCGTATGGCATCATGTAATAAAAGTGGAATAAAAAATAGAATGTGGTTATTTATATCATATGTTGTCACATACCAGCAAGTTTCAGAAGGCGTAAGAAATGATCGATGATCTCCAGCGAATAAGAAAAATAGAGCTCATTGTATTCTAAAACACCTGCATGGGAAAACGCCTTGCCGAATTGCGCACCTTAAGAGTAACACAGCAGCGTCGCAGCTTTAATTTTCTTGGTGTCTGTGCATCTGCTTTGGTGTTCGAAAATTGGTTGAATGCGCGCACTGGTTCCAGCAATTACATTTCAAAATAAATAGCAATACAGTAGTTGCAAGTTATTTTAAGGTATTTACGATGCATATGTATGTCATAAACGTAGTTTCGCTCAGTGCCATAAGTCATAGATGCAATAGCGTAAATCTGTCCTCTGTCACAAGAGGACATATAAGCTAAACAAACATTTCCAAATCCTGTGTCGCCGCTAAATTCTCTGAATAGTCTTGCTCTGTGCGACCCCAAAAGACGGAGATACCTTTGTTACATAGTGAGGGCTGTCACACCAGTGTTTCTTAGACAAATCTACTGTTGATCTCAAACATTGTTTTCGTCCTTGAACATCTTCAAAACAGCGCAATGACGACATGGACAAAAGAAAATAGAAGGACACAGCACAGCACTTAAGCCTTCTAGCTTCTTTTTTCCATAACACTTTTGAACTGCTTTCAAGAAGTTCAAGAATTATTTCAACCTAGCGCAGCTATCAATTCTTCTATTGCTCCTGTGGCCACAATTTTCCCAAACTTTGGCCCTTTCGATCATAAGCCTGAAGGTTACGAACCCCAGCAAGTATGGTGACAGCATATACTCATAACAGCGGAGCAGATGTGCGGAGTCACCACAAAACTATCATCATGATCGGCATTCTTCACGTCCTGCTCGCTCCCCGAACACGTGTATCCGACCGCTCTCTTCCTCTTCGCCTTCTTCTTCATATTCTGCTTCGCTCCCAGAACACGTGCGCCGATATGTCCGGCGTGGGATGCAATAGCTCTGATGCGAGAGATAATGAGTACAGAAAGATAGAGAGTTAGAAAGCAAGGGATAGAAAGAACGAGAAAGAGACAAATTTATGGCGGAAAATATTGTTGCCGAGGCGGGATTCGAACTCGTGTGCCCACGATCTGAAGGCGAGCAGTTTAACCACTCGGCTTGCCACGCACTTCTTTATTCTTTCATGACATTTATTAAAATTCATATTAGAACGCGCTTAAAAAGGGCACAAATTGTATATAACGGAAGTAAAATCCCACAGCACCCATAAGCGTACAAGCTTTACTAAGGAACAGTTCGACGGCTAACCAAAGCTGCGATATTGCAGCGAGAGTTCTTCATATCGTGTTATGCAGGAAAGGTGGTGTGGCCGAGCGCCTCAACAAGATGGAGCGCATGTCAAGTCTAAATGTATAGTTCATCAAAAATGTATTTTAGGTGAATAGCCATTCGAACAAAATGTTTGCTTTAAGAAATGGTGAGTTTTGCGTTACGGTTTCGCATACGTGTCCTGCATACCTGACAAACGTTGCAAGCGGCACTTCATCATGAGATGTTGTCAAAAGATAGCGCATACTGTGAGAATTAATCAGAAAACTCTTTTTCAGAGTTGGCTGAAGGAGATCCCGGAACAGAAGAGCGCCTTTGCAGCAAACAAAGCAATATTCTGTTGACTCTGGCCCACCACAAAGATGATAGTCAACAGAAGAAACAAAAATGCCCTTTCTCTGTAACCATGTTGCTGAAACGCGTGCGCAAAATGTATATCTCTCCTAATTCAAAAATATTCTTCTAAAAACTCCATTTTAAAGACTGCCGGTAAAATCTCGGCTATCCAGGCACGCTAGAAGAAGACAGCCTAGTCTTGTATAGTATCTCACAGCAAGAGGGTCGGAAAGGGGAGTGTTGGTCATGAGGAGAGACATGAGGGTGAGGAAGAGCGAATGGATGAGGGCAGAGCGTACAGCATAGCATACAAACAAAAGCAAAGAAAGAAATAAAGAAAAATAAAGGGAATAAAGACAGAAAGAGCAAGAAGGAGCGAGAAAAATAAAGAGAGAAAAAGATAGAACTAAAGAGGAAGCGAGAAGTAGAGAAAGAGAGAGGAAGAAAGTGAAAGAAATAAATAAAGAGAGAAAGACAGAAATAGAAATAAACAGCGACAAAAACACAATAAATATAAAGATCATGCAAAGACAAACTTAAAGAAGAAAAAGAAACTTAAGAATTCAGTAGATTCCGCGCGTTGTGGAATCGGTTTCATGCGAAGCAGTCAGGTAGTACTCCTATGCGCTATTTTATGGCTTTAAGCCAAGCGTTACGAGGTGGATCGATGTGTTTTAGTAAATGTAGTAGCTGTGTGCACATCGCAGGTTTACCAGGCAGGTTGATCACCGGGCTGGAGCAATGCTTCAATATTGCTTGCTGAATCTAAGGAATACAAATGTAATGCTTATTAGACTGCTATGAAAGCGGAGCCAACACTGGAACCACAGACGTTAATCTGATATAACGCCTGTATTCTTGGGTGCATATGTAATGTTTATTGCTTTACTGTAAAATTAGATAGCCAGCACCACAACCACAATCGACGTTGCATCGACATTACGTATGCACAGGCTGCTTTTCCAAACCAGTTTATAGATCTGCCAAGGCTCTGTGGTAGAATACCTGATGGCCCCGCAGAATGCTTGGGTTCGATCCCTGCTGGAGTCCTGAATTTTATTCTTTCCATTCGTCGGGTCAACGCTGCCGATGTTGGTCTTTCTTAGCACTCTCGCATTTAAGTTTCCAATGTCTGTTCTAGCCGTTCCTGGGTAGATATAAACTGTCAGTCACCTGTGGCGCATACCCGTACACCGTGGGCCATGGTAAGCAGGTATGTGTCACACGTGTTTAGGGGAAAGGGTTTAACGACTTGCGCGACAGGATTTTCACTTTCACGTTATTCATGTCGAGACCCTACAGTCATATTCGTCAAAACGTCTTACCCTCCCATGCCAATTTTGGTCTGCACCAAGTTAAGGAGGCGATCATGAGAGCACCCAGGCGTAGGCGGCTAGATAGATAGATAGATAGATAGATAGATAGATAGATAGATAGATAGATAGATAGATAGATAGATAGATGGATGGATAGATAGATAGATAGATAGATAGATAGATAGATAGATAGATAGATAGATAGATAGATAGATAGATAGATAGATAGATAGATAGATAGATAGATAGATAGATAGATAGATAGATAGATAGATAGATAGATAGATAGATAGATAGAAACGCTCAAAGTGCGAAAGATTCGCTAAGAAATGTTTCGTGTTTAAAAATAGAAATAAACAAAGAAAGCCACCCAGCTCCACACTCCCTTCATGCTTGGCACAGCAAGTGCGAAGCTGCTCTATGTTTTGTATCGCGAAATGTCAACTAGCTGTGTTATGAGTAATATGACCGACGCGATCGCGCAATACCTGTGGAGTGGGTTTGAATCACACTTCCACTTCTTCAGGTCTAATTTTCACGGCATGCCGGCAATGGAATAGCGACTCCTAACGTACCAAATTGTGGTGCAAACAACGCAATGACGTGATGAAAGCCTGATGACGAATCTGCACTGACGGTGATAAGATTACGACGGGGATGTTAAATAGACGATACTACAACAAATGCGCGACGACGGCATGCGATGATTAGACAGTGACGGCAATGCCGTCATGGCGGCCGCGTAATCACGGGCGAATTCTGGCAGAGCGTTTGCATAAGGATGAAAATTACAGATCAACTTCAATTTTAACACGAAGGTAACATGCTTATAACGGCGTGACAATGATTGCAGCACATTTCTGAATTGGCTATGACGATGTGATAATATCATGACAATGACCGCGGAACCATACAATGGCGACGAAGGCAAGACCAGGGTCAAACGACAGTCCTCAAATGAGAATAGGAAGACAACGGCTGCTATACGGCAGCCAAACATACCAACTGTCAAAAGGTAACCCAAAACTTGGGTTACAACGGTGACTTGAAAGACTTACCAGACAGACTCCAGGCCTGTACCTGAACTAACGAGGGAACGATAATCTTAACTTAAGCACTCTGCAGCTCCTTTCCTTTTTGTGGCCGGGAAATCTGTGTTTTTTTCTGAGACAGAACTCGTAAAGCAATAATACAAAATGATCTGTCCTAAATATATAGTATTAAGCAAAAAATAGGAAACAAATTCGAGGCACGGTTTTCGCAGCTCCATTTGAAATACCTGTCATCACGAAGCCATGGATCGCACGCCTGCGCAGATGGCAACGTGAATCAGCATGCATGATGAGACAATTTACTTGCTCTTTCACAAAGTGAACTCGCCCTGTCTTTATAGCTCAGTGGTCTTTTTGTTGTTCCAGCACGAATAAAACTTACTTCTCCATAACTGGGCACGTTATTTATTGGTAGATAGCACGAATAACATTTAATGTCAAGCATATGCCATTTACTCAGCTGTACAAGTATTTTTATTGCAGCTTGTTCGTAGGTATCTATAATTAGCCTTATGGTGGGTAGTGAAGAGCAGCTGACATTCTACTCTGCCTGAGATGTTACCATCCTCGCAACAGCGTCAATGGCGCAATTCCTGAAACAAAATGAAGACATATATGTTTCGGATAGAATTTACTAAAATTTCCTTCCATTGCTCGTTCTGTGCACAATGCATTGCGTTTATGCTAGTCATGTGCAGTTACTTTACTGATGACGTATATTTTTGTGCTCCCGTTTGTCGTCCCTTGTGCCTTACAATGTGGTTGTCTTCAAACCTCAAGCGTACTATCGCGCAATTCCAACTCGGTGAAGAAGCAGCACTCATGAAGTTCATCCTCGATTTTCGTATCTATGTTGTCCAGCCACCAATACATTACTGCGGCTTCGCAAATCTGCGAAGTTTTTAAATATGAACAACATTTATCTCTTGATAGCCGCACTGACGCTGTAATGGTTACACTGAAACATTTACAATATGAAGGCGGTAGTGAACGCTGCTGAAATATGGGCCATAAATCTTAACAATTTTCTTCATTGGCGGTAAAATCTTCCACAATCTTCCAATTCCACACAGAGTTTATTAAAGCATTGCATGAACTAATATAGTCAGTTGCATTTGGGCGCACTGTGTAAGAGAAACATCGGGAGCAAAGAATTAAGAAAGGTGACAAATCGCTAATATGGCGCATCACCGCACTCATATCAATATGTTTACAAACGAAATTAACGGTTGGAAAATCTCCCTATGATATAAATTCGCCTTCGCAACAAGTCATTGTCATTGCTGCAGAAATGAAAGAGAAAAAGTGAACCCTTGGCGCCGCTTTTGGCGTGAAGTTTCCAACAAGGTGCAATAGCGATAAGATACTATACGGTCCCGAGTGCGCCAACTACTCAATAAAAATCACTGAGCATTACGGTACTGCCTAATGCGAATTCTGAGTGCATCATCTTGTTGGGGCAAGGTCAAATGTATTTGAAGTTTTGACTTTTCGCAAGGTATCGACTAAGCCATAAATCATAATTTTTGTGAAGTACGCCAGCACCCACTACGCCATTATTCGTCTTTGTGCGGATAAGTGAGGCACCCTCTCCCTCTCTATAAGGCATTTTGCGCACTTTGTTGATGGTGCATGTGGCTGATCACTATGAAGAATAATGGCTGAGTACTTCGCAGTGGGCGGGAAGCATGAAACCACGCACTCGTTGCACAATTAGCAGTGTGTGATGACTAGTTGTTATTTTACTCTTCTGCAAGGCTATATTGCATAGGTTAACATGATTCCTTTCCCGACATGACGGCTGTATTGCGTCTTTTTGCAAATGAGTTTCAAGCACCAGCGTGGCTCTGTGCAGATTCGTCCTACAACATTCATCCAGAGTGGAACCCCATACAAAAACAGCAAATATTCTATAAAGCTTCTGCGCGTTCACTCGTGTGCAACACAACACCTGCATCACATAGCACAATTTGCTCATGAAAAACATGTTGCACACAGTGGCTCCAGCGAACATTGAGAGACAGGCGCCGTTCCATTGCGCTGTTTTTTCACGCGTTTGTTTTTTTTGTTCAGTCCAGCATTCATTGATGTATTTGTAGTGTTTGAAGGGCACACCTAGGTACTTTACTAGATATTTAAACCACCGAACGTTAGCATAAGTACCTGGGGTTCATGACCATTTTCCGTGCCATAGTCCGAGACCCTCTCCCCAATTCACCTGACTTCCTGTAATTCCTCCAAGCATTTTAGCAACGGCAACTGTCTCTTGTACACTTCTCTGTCGGTACAACACACTGCTAGATGGTCAGCATATGCCAAAACTTTTACTTCTACGTCAAGCCGTCTAAAACCACGAATGGTCTCGTTATGTATTAGGGCCAAGCATAGGCTTTCAATTTACACTTCAAACAAAGGTGGGATTGCTGGGCAGCCCTAGTGTACAGAAGGTTCCAGCTTAATGGAAGACCCGGGATCTTCTTACTTAACCGTATAGTACAGTTCCCATACGACAGGATTGACCCCTTCCTAATCACCGATCCGACATTAACATGTTCCAGTATGGCGAATAGCACATCATGCGGTACACAATCAAAAGCCAGATCGGGGACTCAGCCAGTCACATCTATTTGTGAGGCAACTTGTGAATTGCTTATTTTCTTTCTAGATGTTCGACACACCTTCTTGAGAACAGTAGGCCAGTTGCGCCTCTGTCGTGTGTTGCCTAACTTTGTTGATAGCACCACAAACATGCAGGGAGCCACGCAGGGCTTTTGAAAGAAGTAGTGGACAGCGTCCATATTTGGCCAGGTTTTCAAATGGATAGCTTTATTCAGTCGGCCGAAAGAAATTGCATAGAGACATATGCGACGGGACTTTTCCGGTACCTATGTACAGCTTAATAAATAGTGGGGACGAGGGCAAGGATGTCCAAACACGGAAACCTTTTTTGTTAAGTTACATTCGGGCACCTTGCCGGTTCGGACTTTTTTAGAAGATCAAGGATTCGATATGCTGTCGGGTTTAGATTGTTTTCGCTGCAGAAAGCCAAAGACAACTGATCATGCATATTTGAATTGTTGGGAAGGGGTCTATTTGAAGGACGTTTTTCAGAGAACGCTAAAAAAAGAACTTCCCTTGCACTCACTTGGAATCAGGTTTTTACCTATAGAAAATGAGGATGGGCTGCCTTTTGATCTTATAATGCTTCTTAGCCTCCATTGTCTATGGCTGGCTCGAATGGCCGGTTTACACTGCGACCCTGACAGGCGACCTGCACGTGTGCTTTTTCGCGAAAGCATTGGTCAGTACGTTGATTTACTAAAGCAACAAGACTTTGTTCCTGACCGGCCTCTCATGGTTCAGCCCCTGGCTTGCGTAAATGAATTTTTGGAATGTAACTACTGATAGGTTCGTCGACTCTCTTGGTATTGCTACAGTTGTGTCGATTATTTGAGAAGTGTCGGCTATTGATACTTGTGCCGTATGAAGTAACTGGTAATTAAAAAAATATAGCTGATCCCTCCGTCATAGGAATAGGTATAACACGACAGTGGAACGTATATTCACAGAGGTTGCTGAGCGTTTATTGTTCATTCATATATAATAGCGTGTACAACGTCTATTAGTGTTTGGCACATATATCCCTACCAAACACAAAAAAGCACGTTCAAAACTAACGCACAAGTATACTCAGGACGAGCGTGAACTAACGACTCTGACAATTCTTACTTTTTTGTGTTTCAGCAGCGCGCTTCTTTCGCAAACTCGGCCGCTGCAGCGAGCGATATATCCTTCGTGGGTTCTGTAACTTCAACGCAAGCTCTTCAGTGAACGCGCAAGACGTACAAACCGCCCACATCACGAGATAAGCGCGCGCGCACGGGGACCACGCCCTGTTGGGCAAAGCAGTGGTAGGAGGCGCGAGCGCATCGCAACGAGCGGGCGACGACCTTTAACGCGCGCCCTTCGCGCCATCTCGCTGGTGACAACGAGAACGCGCTGAACTGCCACCAAGCTCTGACTACCGCCAGCGGTAAATGGTGTATATAAATAGCTCGCCGTTACTGTACTGAAGCACTTATACTCTGTGGCCAGGTCGTGTAGCGCCGCGCCCTGAGGAGCGATGGGTGGTTAGTTTGACTCCCAGCGACGGAACATTTTCTTATAGGTTTTTTTTTCTGTCATCTGTTAATGCACATTTTACAACGGCATATCCGTGACCGAAATACGTCATTGAAGTCTTGGTGGACCCCGGCATAAAGCCCTTTCGTGTTAAAAAGCCGGTGTGGCTCTGTGGTAGAATAGTCGACTGCCACGCTTAGGACCCAGGTTCAAATCTCATTCGATCCTGGGTATTTGTTTTTTTCGTGTTTATCGATTACGCCACCGACGGCGACGCGGCTCAACGCAGGAACGAGCGCCTAAGCGCTCCGCTCTAGAAAATGCGGGCAGTTCGCACTAAGTCGCACAACACTTGGCACAGCGAAGCAAGGTCCCATCGCCGCTCGTACTCCTCGTCGACCGACACGGGCGACATGCGCGGCTTCCTTCTCAGGAGTGCGTACTTTCTAGAGACGCCTCATAACTATTTCGACATGATCGGGCGCAGCCAGACTTGGTATTATAGAACGGAGGATATGCACTATAGAGCTCCCTCTCGATGTCTCTGTGGCTGGGCATCGTTTAGCTACTGCGCATGCGTGGTTTGGATAGGTGGTGCGCTGTCTGGTCACTAGACGACGCGATGTTTGCTAGCTCTTTGTTTCTTTCGTTTTTGCTCTCGCTCTTTCTCTAACACTGATTCTCTCTTTTTTTTTTCTTTTCGCATTTCTTTCTCTCTATTTCTCTCTTTCTCATAATTTCTGTGCTACGCTTTACTTTATCCTTCCTCCTCCTCACAATCACAGCTCTCCTCCTCACAATCTCATCTCTCCTCCTCACACTGTCTTCCCTTTCCCACCACCTTCCTACACTCTATTATACAAGGCTATGATATCCTCTGGCAGCGTGGCTGAATAGCCGAGTGGTTAGGACGCTCACCTTCTGATCGAGGGTACGCGGGTTCGAATCCCGCCTCGTGCAGTATCTTTTTTCGGCAAGAATCTTTTCTGTTTCTCTTTCTTTATATCTTTCTTTGTATTTCTGTTTCTTTCTCTCTACCTTTCTATCTCTCTGTACTCGTTCTCTCACGCATCAAGGTTAATACAGGTCACGCCGTAACGGTGAGTAGTGGTATTTTTGCAAATTCTGTGGCACATGCGCTTTCATGACGATGAACGTTTTCGGGCCCCACCCCACATTTTACTCTGAGCTAGAACAGCTTTGCTGTTAACAGGAAAACGAGTGAGGCACGTGCACCTCGTTGTCGTTCTGGGGAGGATGGAATCAGCTAAGTGCGTGGTAAGGGCACAGCGAGAGGACGATCATATGCTGGCAAGGTTAGGAGCAGAGTAGTATGATTAGATGAGACGGAGCCTTAGCGGAGACAAAGAGAAGTACATTGTAAAGGAAACGAGGAAAATGAGAATCGTAAGGGGGTCTTAAAAGGTGGGAGTAGGTTCAAAGACTCAGCGAAGCGAGATGGTCGCAACTTTAGTGCGCGCAATTCTTTGGAGGTCCGGTTATGCCATAGCAGCGATAGGCGACGCCAAAGATGCTTTCAACAGTTCTGGCTTAATGTCAACATTAGAAGAGCAAGCGTTCGCATTCATTGAGACTTATCTGTTTATGCTTGCGTTTACAGCCTTGGAATGTGGCTCCCTAATTGAATTTTCAACTGAATGCTTGCTGCGCTATAAATGTTCCGGTAAATTATAAACCTTGCTTTGTAGCTTTGTCCGATAGATTGCTATCTGTGGGAACGTTTCACCTTTTCAGAAAAAATTATTTTTTTACGAATTCTAAGTGGTTTGCTCCCATTGAAATGTGCATTTGAAATAACAAGGCATGGTAGTGGTATGATTACAGTCCCTTTGCATAAAATACGTGAAGAATTAGAGATACTTGCCGCAATAACAGTAACACCCCATTTTATAACGTTTACACTTCACTTGGAGTACACTATCACATTTATGTCCTTTCAATGTGGAGCAGGGCTCTTTCTCTGAAACTAAAAGGAGCATGTTAAAAGCGCAAAAAGCCCTGAGGTAACAAATAATTGGTAAGCTGTCAGTAGAGAGATCTATTGAAATGAAAACGCCAGGCCTGCGCTGAAACCGCAGCACAGTCACAGCGAAAGCTGGAAGAGCGGCGTTTCTAGAGCCCCTTAAGCTCTCTTGGGGCTACAATACAAGTACACTAGAAAGGTAGCCACTACCCCGTAAATCACAATTTTTGTGAAGTTTTGAAGCACCTACTAAGCCATTATTCGTCTTTCTGCGGAGAAGCGAGGCACCAGCTACACGTCTGTAAGGCATTATGTGCACTTTGTTGACGCGGCGACTGATGACGATGAAGAATTATGGCTCAGCCCTTCGTAATGGGTTGGAATCTTTAAACAGCCCACCAGTTATGTAATTTTCATTGGCTGACGCCCGGTCGCTATTTCCCTCTACCATCATGCTGTATAACATACGTTGACGTGGGAGAGAGACGGGGGGGGGGGGGCGAAGAACTTTACTGAGACCCCGAGGAAATGGATCATGCGCTTATGGGCTTCCTTGGCAACCAATACAAGTGCACTTGCGAGGAACCCACTACGCTATAAATCATTGTAATTTTACTGAGACCCCGAGGAAGTGGATCATGCGCTTATGGGCTTCCTTGGCAACCAATACAAGTGCGCTTGCGAGGAACCCACTACGCTATAAATCGTTGTAATTTTTTAGAAGTAGGGCAGCGGGCACTGTGCCATTTTAGGGGCGAAGCTCCTTAAGGCGGCACCCGTTCGTCCCTCGTCGTGCTCGTAGTAGTGAGTAACAAGTCTTACCCTTTGACCTCCAAGGTGGTGCCGGTGGGAGATTTCTCCTGTGCGTTGTTGAACAATAAAAAATTCGCAGCGTGCGCGTTAACTAAAAGCCGAATTCTTCTGTCTCTGTAGAAGTGTAAGTGTTAGCTAAAAGCCGACTTCTTCTGTCTCTCATTCCCATTAGCAGCCATTGTTTACCTCCAAGGTAGTGCCTGGTGAGATTTCTCCTGTGCGTGATTAAACAATAAAAATTTTGTTCAAAACGCCGTTGATTGATGAAATAAACCAACGAAAGACGCCAGATGTTTTGTAAAAACAAAACGAAAGAACGCCAGATGTTTCTAAAGCAAAACGAAAAAGACGCCAGCTGCTTAACGAAAGACGCAAGGTGTTTTCTAAAGCAATGGTTTTCTAAACAATGAAAATTCACAGCGTACATGTAAAATTAAAGTGAGCTGCAAGTCGTCATAACTCATCGAACCTTTAGTATAAACGCGCCCGATCTCACGTCGGTGATGATGTACTGGGCAGAATTCACGGAAGATTCACGGTTTACCGATGAACCTCCGCAGCTTCGCCCACTCATCATCATTCACTCCGTGGATATGCTGTGATTTTTTCGTCATTCTATATATACGGAGAGCGTTGGTACCTGCTAAACCATGTAAGGCATTATGCGCACTTTGTTGATGCTGTACCTGATGACGATGAAGAATTATGGCAGAGCCCTTTGTAATGAGTTGGAAGCATTCAACAACCTACTCGTTGCGCAATTCGCATTCTGTGACGCCTGGTTACAGAATTCGCGTTGTGCGACGCTTGGTGCTTATTTTACTCTTCTGCCACGCTATATTACATATGCTAATGTGGTTCCTTCCCGACATGAAGCCTGTGTGGGACCTTTTTGCAAAGCAGTTTCAAGCACCGGCATGGCTCAGATGTTGAATACTGGGCTCCCACGCAGAGGGCCCAGGTTCGAACCTCGTTCCATCCCGGAATTTCTTTCTTATTTCGTTTTTTTTTCTTATTTCGAGCGATACTGGTTACGGACACCGGCGGCGGCGGCGGCGGCGGACAACTACGGCGCCAAAAACGGCCGGTGAAATGATCTCATAACAGCTTTCGCTGTAATAGAAATTAATTGCTGCTACACTTGTGTACTGACTTAGAACATGTATATTTAAATATAAATGAGCGCGAAATATGTTGGCAGTGCAAAATCAGGCAGCGCGAAACCACGTTGAATCCAGCAAGATTTTATGGGGGGGGGGGGGGGCGGGGGGGGTTACTACAGTTGACTGAAAAGAAAAAGAAGATGGCTTTCGTAGAAAGTGGACTTAGGGAAATGTATAAAAGGACCACGGTTTTACTCTAATGACCCGTGACAGTCAAATGTAGTTTGTAAAGTACGGGCCACTTACCGCATTTACAACTACACTTGTTACATTTGCTGCAAACGGGGCAATTGGTGCAATTGGCCATACAGGAGAACCTTTTTCCTTTGCCACATTTGTCCGAACACGGAGGCTCACCTAGGCATATAAATTGAATAGTGAAGCACCAATCACAGACGGAACATTTGTTAGCAAGCTGCATGAAGAGCTCATCTTCGCGTATTTGTTTACATGAGGCAGACAGTGATAGCTTCATACGATGAGCAACCTAATTTCTGGTCTAGTTAGAACAAATAAGAAATTGTTCATTCTAAGCTTATTTTTTGAGTAATAGCCATTCAGTTGCGAACATTCTTTGGAAAGCTGTTTTAAGTGCGATTTGATCTGCTTGAGCATGAACGAAATCAAGATTGCCACATAATCCCGTCATAATGTTTTAAGTGCAGCTTTAGCCACATTCTTAGCCTTCATAATATTGCAATAAATTTAAGCAGGAACTTTCTGTTGCGCCATTGTGACACATTCAGTTGCATCTTTTTAATTTCATTGCTGGGATTAAACAATTGATTACATTCTGTAAAATGTTTCGCACTGTGTATACGTGTCAGGCCAGATTGTTAGACGCGTCACGCGCATTAAACTGCCCGTGCAATTAGCTGCTGTATGTGCCCCTTTGCTCTGATGGTTTGCCGTGACCTTTTAACGTGATAGCCATTTCTGGTATTTTAATTAACGTTTGAAGCAATGAAGCTGGGCGAAAAATTCCGAAGAGAACGTTGTAGATCGGTTTGGAAAACGGAATGGATTAGAAAGTTTCTAACTTTCTATGTATTAAAGGGGTGGCGCCATCAAATGTGTGGCTTGCGCGTTCTTTGTTACAAAGTTTCTTATTGCTCCAGGAAGCATGATACACGCTCCAAGATTCATGTATTTTCCCTTAGTAAATTAATATCGCCTTATTTATGGGAGCGACTTTCGGTTTTGATGTCTGCGTGCCGAATGGGGCACTGACGTCCCTGTGTAGGAAGCTTGAACACGTCGGCCCCCAAAGCTGTGACGCACGCAGTGCTGCATCGTCTGCTCTCGCACACACACCCTAAAATGTTCAAGGTTAACATTCTCTAATAGAGAATATTAGCGTACACGGTATTCCGGTTTGCCTAGAGATGTTTCTAGAGTCACAAAAATTTGGAGGCACAAAGAAACACGACAAGAAAAGACGGGACTGGTGCCAAGTGTTTCCGGAGTGCCGGATGATGTTACAGGCATCTTGTGGCGCTTCGTGCAGCCAAAATAAAGCTGCACATTTCTTTGTTTCCGCTGAGGGACCGTGGCGCAAAAAATATTTTAAAACGCAACGCACTCGGAACTACACCGCTGCCGAAATTTTACCACAGCGGAGAAGTAGAATACACTGGGCCTCTGGAACAGCAATTATTTGCTTGCCTGATTCTTTGCATGCCTGGTCCACCTATCCGGCCTCTCCCGTTTCGGCTAAAGCAAAGAAGTGTGCGAACGAACTAAATTTACCTAACGTCGCCTTCGCAGCTTCGTGCGACGAGGCGAAGCACCTTGCAAAATGTGAGGAACTTCGGATACTTCGGCAACAAGCACAGAAAAAATGAGTGCAGTTCACAGCCGATGCTCTCTTGGTTACCCGGTGCTGCGGAGCTGTGGTAGCTGTGGGTCTCCGCTCATTGTACGTCACTCTAATGTGGTATGGCGTCACTGAAACTTTCGTTACGCTTCCTACACAGCGACGTCGGTGTGCGATGATTGAGCGATGGGTCTCTATTGCTAGAATAATCATTTGCCACACTTTGTAAGCGAATTGAAAGATATTCTAAATGTTTGCTGTCTCCAACATTTCCGTGCTGCATGCCCTCGTATACAGAGGAAGTCTGCAGCAGGCTCTTGATAACATCAAAATTTGGTGGCATCACCTCTTTAGGTATTACTGTTATTCCGCTTGCTACAGATACCCGCGAAATACAAAAAAAAAATACTACATCACACGCCCGCTTGCACGCCAGTGCGCGCGATGATTCTAGTGCTCCCTGGCATTCCGAATGCAATCTACCATAGCATTTGTCCGGTTGTGGTGCCTCGACAGGGCAGTGACCATGGCGGTGGCTGTGCGACGAACACGTTTTGCTAGCTGCAACACAAGCGATTACTCCTGCGTCTGCTTATCGCTGTCATGAACCGGCGCGAAGGAAGCATATCGTTTGTACGCAGAACGTTAGGGTGCTCTGGAATCACGGCGCACATAGGCGCGCAAGCGGGCATGTCACGTGATATTTTTCTCCAGTTCGCTCGCACTTGTACTAAGCAGAAGAAACGCTCGTACCTAATGGATAGAAAGTTAGAAACTGTGTAACCGGATGTTTTGCAAACCGATGTACCTACAACCTTCTCATTGAAATGTTTTGCCCTGCTTCGTTGCTTCAAATGTTAGTTAATTAAAGTGTCTTAATTAGGCAATTATTCAGAACACAAAAATAGGCTGTCGCACTCCAGGCAACAGTCAGCAACATGCATTTTGTCACGTCGTCATTGAATGTGTGGGGATATATTTAAACGCTGGCTAAAGATAGCTGGAGCACCCTGTATGTTATTGCAGCCATTTCTTAGAGGTTTACAGTGGTTGGACGTACTGCGGTTGATAAAGACACCTGCACTTCAAGAATGTCCCATGCAGGTTTTCACGGTAGGCTGATTTGCAGGTTTCACAGAAATTTCTCCTGTATTCAGCGAGTACATTGATCTTTAAGCAGCAATCCGCAAAACACTGATACCAAGTGATACTTACTCACCTTTAGTGTATAGTATATTTTCATGCTTTCTAGGATGGTGGTCTTGATGTCGAAAACTTGTCGAAAAACCTGTAATACGAGGGTATACTGCGGGAAATGCATTTTGTGCACAATGCGAGCTCCGATGAATGCAGGTACTCGCAATATTGTGCGGTATTGACAGCATTGATCTGGTAAGATGCAATGCTATGCTGTGATGAGTGGTATGCGTTAGTGTCGTGTGTGGTGTGACAAAGCCGGCATGGACAGAGCGGATGGAGTGGTGAAACAGAAGCATGGTGACAAGCCTTGTGCGAAAAGGAAGGCCACGATGGCCTGCGACACGAGGCTACGAGTGCGAGTAAGACGTTGGCGCGAAAGGCGTGCGCGTGCAGTGCCACGCCGTTGGGAAGGTGGTGTTCGATCGAGCGGATATAGCGTGGAGGGTGTCGCCAGCATCACGGTCGCGTGTAGTCCCGAGTGCCTGACAGAGGTCATGGGGCAGAGCGGCTTGCTTCCCTTGGCCTCAAGCTTTGGCGGCGAGTTCATTGAGCCAGTGGGAAGCTACCGCAGGCATCATAACACTGTCTGGTGTAGACCCGAGTGTTTGGCTGTGGTCTCTTGTCAACGGGTTCGAGCAGAAGACTGCGTGACTTCGGCGTCGAGAGTCTTTGTCACTTGCCAATTCCGGCGGGGCATCCACTTGAGCGTTGCCCTACTCTTCTTCGATCTCCTGTGACGACGAAATTGCCATGCTGACATCTCTTCTTCGTAGACGTGTTCCAGATCAGCTTTTAGTACTCACCGGTGACACTGTTTCACTTACGCAAGGACATAACTTGTTTATGTGCCTTCTCTTAATTTTCATAGATTGTAAAGTGTAGTTTTACCTATAATGTCCGATTTTGTCTGCATTAGGTTAGTTGTGCCTTACGTTGCTATTCTATTTAATAATACTGTACAGAATGTGGCGTGTGCCACATGTGTTGCTTCTGTCATTTTTGTTCAACTGCGTGCAGCTAATGAACAGAATTTTGTCCAGAATTGGCGGTTTGGTTATTACACCAAAGACCTTGACGATCTCGTACATGGTACACGCTCCGTCAATATTTACCTGAAGCTGCCTTACATTAGCGGCTTTTTTAAAAGTGTCATTGCGATAGTATTTAGAAGAAACCTGTTTCATTTAGTGGATGTGTTGGATCATTGCTTTTCGTGTTCTAGAGTTCGGCAGTCGTAACTTACAATCCGCCTTGGCTATTACGGAGAGGGCAAGTTTTTCGAGAGCTGCTTCCACCGCCCCGGCTATCGCATGCTCCGGCGTCATTCGTCAGCCTTACCCTCTACGATTCAGTGGCACTCATAAGAATAACATGAATGGCTCTGGCAAAGCATGAACGCGTTATCGTGTACAACAAGTTGCATGGTCGTGCCAAGCTCACTAAATACATATTTTGTGTCACCAGCGTGTGCAACATGTGGTTCGAGAATCACGTAGCTGATTTCACTTCCTGGCCGACTTTCAAACATAGCCACATTCGCTTGTTTCTTCAGTTCACCATTAGTCTGGAAGCTTCTCTCTCAACACTGCCTCCGTGGTCGAGCTCAGCAAAACGGCTAGAATTTCACAAGCTAAGGAGGGAATGTAAGTGCGTGAACGCTGCGAACGCCGGAATTGACAACATAAGGCATATAATGAAAATAATAAACGATGATGCCCATAACAAGCACGACCTTGATGTTGATAATTAAAGCTGAACTGAACGAAAATGCCTCAGAGCATTGCTCATGTAAATCAGCTTTTTGAGAATTTTGATAACGTGCGTGAACTGAGAATTTGCACCCGCCGTACCACCATTCAAACGATAGTGATCTCAGCCTTCCTGCCCAGCGGCAGACACACCGAATATTCAGCATATGTACCGGAAGTTCAGCAGAACATTCGCGACGAAATGGCTCCCCACCTCTCTCCTGTCGCATGTATTACTAAGCCTTCGACTGCATCATTAATTATAGAAGGAAATTATGCTTCGCCAGATTTATCGTTGATTGACTTAGCTGCAGGTCGGTTTCTAGTTGCGTGAGCCTGACCGATGAATGAGGCAGGGTAAGAAAATTGGGCTGGCAGCTCCCCACTGAACAGTGCTTGCGAGCGGACTAGTTGGTGACAATGATCACTAGCACTTCAAGTTTTCTAGTGGCAACTGAGATAAGCAGTCGCTTGTTTACTTGAGTGGGAAAGCACGGCTCAAGCTTAGTATATTAAAAAGACGCATTTATTTCCTTCCTCTCTTCTATGAACGCAAGGAAAAGCGATATGAAAGAGGTGTATCTGCCTTTTTTTCCATTTTATTCTTGTTTTTTTATTGTTTGTTGCTTTCTTACTAGGCAACGCGGAAGCCCCATATTGTGCGCTAATCACTGCATTTCAATAGAAGCTACTACCCTTTATTCCCTTTTCCTCTCTTGCACACATTCATTCCGTAAGTACGTACATATGCTGCTGAGGAAGGCGGTTGCTGCCTAGACGGAAACAAGTCTACTTGTCCGAGCGTTGGCTCGATCAACATATCCTCTTGCATGACGTTTCCAACCTGCGTATATGTGTGCGACCCTCATGGAACGAATTCCCGGCATTCAAGCGGTGAACTTCGTCCGGCGACGGCCGCGCAGCGACTGTCGTCCAAAATTAGGATGCGCACGGCCGATGCGCACCTCCAGTAGTGTTCAGCGTGCGTCAATCTGTCCCAACCACTCACTAATAATAATAATAATAATATCTGGGGTTGAACGTCCCAAAACCACGATATGATTATGAGAGACGCCGTAGTGAAGGGCTCCGGAAATTTCGACCACCTGGGGTTCTTTCATGTGCACCTAAATTATAGCACACGGGCCTCAAACATTTTCGCCTCCATCAAAAATGCAGCCCCCGCGTCCGGGATTCGATCCCACGACCTTCGGGTCAGCAATCGAGCGCCATAACCACCAGACCACCGTGGCGGGGCTCCCAACCACTCAGGAGGCACCATTTCAGCCACTGCCTCGACGGCGTTCACCGCTGGATTGCCGCACGAAGGGCGGTGCAGCAAAACCGTGTCGTCGCGCGTAGGGTCTCCACACTTGCAGAGGTGAAGCTCCTTAGAGCCTAGCCTTGTCGTCGTCCGCATCCGTCACGGTCCACGAAACGAAACCGAAACCGACAAAAAAGAAAAATTTGTGAAAAAAATACACTACAGGGCGCTGCAGCGCAAAACAAACATCTCTGCACAAAATGAACGAGAGGGCGCTGCAGTGAAAAAAAGAACATATGTGAAAGAAAAAGCACGATAAGGCGCTGCAGTGAAAATGGACATATATAAGCGCGTTTTAGACCACGTATTTCTGCAATGGACGGCCGTGAACGTGCTCTCGCCCGCGAAAGGCAACGCCGACGCAGACAGCGAGCTACCACGAGGGGGACGTGCAAGGCCTTGTCTTTGCCAACTTCAGGCTAGATCCGATCGAAGAACCGTTGGCTCTACATTTCACGGGCCACAGTGCAGTAATAATGCAGGGAAAACAGAATCCACAAATCAACACCACATACCATTTATGATCAATGAACATTGTATATAACTGTACGCACGCCTTGTCACTCATTTACATGCTTCGACTGGTTAATGTCACGGGAGATTCACAGTTACCGAACGATTCCCAGTGCTTCGCCCACTGATGATCATTCACTTCGTCGATATGCGTGCATTTTTTCGACGCATGAACTTCGTCGCGGAACATTGCTGGAAAAGGTTTTGACTTTAGAGGGTAAGTACATGAATTAGCACTTCTGTCATATAAAACCATATTCTGATCTCCAATGTAAGGAAGCCGTCCAGGCTACATCTTACTATTTAAGCTATACACTTATTGAATACGTAATCACAGCTGTTGGGACGTTAAACCCCAAAAATTATTATTATTATTATTATTATTATTATTATTATTATTATTATTATTATTATTATTATTATTATTATTATTATTATTATTATTATTATTATTATTACAATTATTATTACCATTACGTAATCACAGCTGTGATTCCAGTGAGAACCCACCTGATACCTACCGAAACGTTCCACATGTCGTTCCAATAATTCAATAAGCTTCCCACACATTTCATAGAACTATACTATTTCATATAATTTTTATAAGCGCACGAGAGCCATATACGACTACATAAATGAATAAGAGAGCTTTAAATAGGCATGTTATGCTTCAAGGCATTCTTTTTTTAGCCCACTTTATTCTTGTTTAGTACTTCTATGTTTCTAGTGTAGTCGCCACAATTACGCGTATTTTTTGCTGTATAGACCACATCCTTTCGTTTCTGATAAATATTACATAGCTCTTGTCTGTCATAAGCCTCTTCAAAACATTTTTATCCATATGCACTACACGGGAAAAGGGTCTAGAATGCGTCGCTTTGAAAATTTCAAATTTCATAAAAGGCGGGGGGGGGGGGTGCCAGTAACTCCTTTAATAGTAGGCTTTTTTTGGTTGAATGAAGTAGTATTAATAATGTTGATAATGTAAAATGGTTGCAGTTTTTCTAGAGTGGCAGCTTACCTGAAACCAGAAGTAGTAGACTCGTAAGCACCAACAAAGAGAACACATGGTGTGCTGTCGCCATATATATCTAAAAAACGTACAATTATAACATATTGCACCTTTATGAAATTCGTCCTGCGCTGTCCAAGCGTTCCTGCTGCTCTTAGAAGTAACAGTGTGGATTCAATCTACAACACACTGAGACACAGCCAACATCTATTACGTGTTAAAGAGCAGTGTTACAGTATGCATGCGTTAAAAATTAGTGTTGTAAAAATGATTTACACCATCAAAAATTACTTGAAATGAAACAAAGATTTGTCACACAAATATGGGAAATGCATTAGGACTATAAACATTGGTTAGAAGTATAACGAAATAATAGTGGAATAACGTAATGTGATGAAAAAGAAAACAATTAAATTTAACTGCCCGAAGCGCTGCAATTCAAGGTGCTATGGCACACCGCCAGTAATAGATTAAATGATTGACACATGAGGCATGTCTTCTGTCATCATTTAGTATTAATACGAGCAAGCCATCATTGTCCAACATCAAATTAGCAGGACTATTACTTAGCAAAACTGGAATTAATATAGTTAGCGATGTGCACTCGTGCGAACTGAGTATTGATAATATGGTACATAAGTGACATGTATTTGAATGTGTAATAGAATAGAGGAACATTCAAGAAACACCGTTTCGATGACGACTGAGCAGAGCGTTACGATTTACGTGCGCCTGCTTTCTGTCCTGTGGTAGTGAATCAGAATAAGGTAAGCATTACAGCTGTGATCATGCAGCTGCGCAAGGTGCAGAGATGCAATCAACTCAGGACGTCAACCTAACTTTATGCACGTCTCTCACAATGCGGCTAGTCATGACATGCAAGGCTAGTTCCTTATTGCATAACTTAACGCATTACCGAGTGTGTAGATGGTTTTCACCTTAAAGTGCTACAGAGAGGGTGACATGCTACCGAATGTTTTATTATTTGTCATAGCTTTACAAATTGTTCAATATCATAACATCTTCAGACAACGTGCAGTCACCAGAGTGCCTAGGTTATGCAATGAGCCGAAATATTGTCCAAGGTTCATTGTGGTAGGCATCGAGGACCGAGAATAAATATTAAGAACGTTTTTTCTGTCCTAATCTACATCCCAGTTATTGCATCGAGTGATGCTGTGAGTACTTACTTATGAAAAATAAGGTTGAGTGCGATTGACCACACTCCTGTTAAATTACAAATGGCACATCTGGCGTTCGCACTGCTTGGAAGTTATCTCCATGCATGCGATCGTAAAGAAAATTCAGAAACTCACACCGATATGAGGAAACAAGTGTTCTCATAAGCATATTATTAGATCTTGTAAAAGGTAAGGTTAAAACACAATATTGGTTTGACAGGACAATGCAGAAGGAATGTTATTCTAACAAGAAAAGAATTTTGGCTCTAACGCAATTCCTATACTGTAGTCACAACTCTAGTATACAACACTATTCTTTGTACTTGCTGTGAATTCAGTACTATGGTAAGTGCAACTGTTCTATGCTCTTAAAGAAATGCAATTTTATTATACTAGGTGCTGAAACTTAAAGCGAAGCCAGCTGCCGCTGTGCTAAAGATGAGCATGTACATGTGTTGCACACAACAGCTAGGGCGTGAAGGGTTGATGTAAATTCACGATCATTGCCTGCGCAATTTTGGACTACGCAGGGGCTTATTTTGTCTAAGGCATATATCTAGATGGTCTCAGATGCAAGTCTCCAAAGTGCATGTAGACGAGTGTGTGCAGCTTCTGTACATAAAAATTCAGTAGTCCTCATGGAAAATGTTTTTATACTTTTACCTCTCTTTGAGAAATTCTTTTAAGAAGTAGCGAAAACTCAATAATTTGCCACAGTTATGAGTGCGACTTTGTTATCTCCATGTTACAAGTATATTTATCACGTTCCTATTTCATGGTCGCGAGAATCTACTTACTTACTACGAGTACAGAATCTAAAAGTGAAGAAGCTAAGGTTTATTCATTTGTGATCATTTAGAGAAAAAATGAAAGGAAGAAATATCACAATGCGATTTCTTCGGTTACCGGAAATCAGGAATGCATATCTTTTATGCACAGGTGAGAATAAATAAATTAGGGTGCACGCAATTTCTGCCTTTAGAGCAAGTCTCAATTAAGTAGTTAATCACAAGTAATTCGCCAAGTCCTTGTTTCCTTTGCAGCCAACGTGAACTAGCTGCTCAAGCTTGGTTACTTACCTCTTTTAGTTGCCGCGTTCCCGCTGTCAAAGCTGTCAAAGCCTGTTTGTTAACGCTGCGTCGTTCAATCAATCAATCAATCAATCAATCAATCAATCAATCAATCAATCAATCAATCAATCAATCAATCAATCAATCAATCAATCTTTTTATTTCACAATAAACTCTACAAGATAAGGATATGCACAAGGAGGTCCTGTAGTATAAACTGAATTGGAATCACCTGTGCAACGTAAACGTTCCAATGGCAACCGTAGCAAAATTAATAAGATTACAAAATATAAATATTTAGATATATATGTAAGCAAATGATGATGAACAAACTTTGCATCTATCCAATTAATCCGTAAATTTATTTGCACTATCGTTTCGGCATAGTTCATTGATTCATTTTTATTATTTCTCTAAACTAGCCTTTATTATTAGTAGACGTGTTCCTACGAAAGCTTGTATGAGTTGTACTGCCTGCAATATGCATTACACCAAAAATAAGCCGCCTTTCATCTGCCGCAGTGGCGCAATCCCTGTAAAAAAGTTACGGTTAGCACATTAGTCCATAATGTTGTTATGCCAGTTTCAGTCTAAGTGTTTTTCCTTAGACATAATTCTTTTCTTGCGTGAAGTTATGTTAGAAATGTTCTATCGCACTAACAAAAATATACCCAGAGTCTCCATCGGGAGTCGTCATACCTTGGGAAGTTGTCTGGTGATGCGTAAGCGTTGAGTTTTTAGATGGCGGCTTTCGCTGGAAGAATGTTTTAGGGAGGAAACGGCTTCTCCGTGAGTACACAGGGGTAGATGGGTGCTTGTATGCGGGTGCTTGAGCATATTGTTTCTCAAACAATGCGGTTGCCTTGGCCCGGTATCGAGCCCACGCCCTCGCACTTAGCGCACAGCGCCATAACACCCACGATACCAGGACGCGTATTTCTAGGAATTTGATATTGGTTTGGGTCACTGGGGCACGACATACATGCATTTACAGTTAGTACAGTGGACAAATTTTGGAGCGCAGAAAATTTTACGAACACGATATAACTTTTGCTCGGTTCCTCCTGTCATCGGTAGCTCTACAGGTTAGTTGGTACATTTTATTTTTTGATGTAGCACACGGTTTCGCAAGGGCAGGAAAGAAAAATGCCCACACTTCTTTTCTATTTTATTTGGCATTTACAAGTTCAAACATGAGGTGATTTACTTCGCATTTTGCTGTTACGAAAGGTCATTGTTCAAGGAAATATTACAATCGCAATCAGACAAACAGTGTCTTTTGCTGACTTAATAGGAGCCTGTAATAAAGTTGGCTATAAAGTTGGTTGGTGTAAAGCTGGCCTGAAATAAAGCTAGCCGGCCGCAGTACCGAAAGTTAGCCCCACAAGCGCCGGGACCGTGAACATGGTGAAAGAGGGGGAGGGGGGGGGGAGGCGGAGAAAGCTTGAACAAAATTAGAAAAAAATTAGACAAATTAGCGCACGTGTTGTGTCCTCCCTTCTCGTCCTTCTGTTATTTTGCGCTGCAAATTTTTTCTAATGTCTTACCAACAAAGCCGAATTTCTCCCCTTGAATAAAACGTCACCTAACGTGCCATTTTGAAGAGCGCATTTCCGATATCCCATATATGGGTCATTTCTGAAGGTTATTTGACGTCAGGGTCGAAAAAACATATCGGTCTTTATTTCCACAATGGCTAAAATGTCGACGCCGATCTTGAAATATTCTGCCCTAGATCGTTGAGTGGTGCCATCTCTCTTGTGACGTCAGCAGGAGGACTCGTGTGCCGTTCTTCGCGGGCGCGCTCGCTACGTGAAGGCTGCTCGATAATACCAGCCGGTCCGCCCTGCCCGAGTTACTGAAGCGTTAGTGGTCAAATTCATCAAATAACTTGCATTGAACATTCAAGCAAAATGTTCCGCGTAATCGAGCGGAGTTGCCGACATGGGCACTTGCAGTGTCGATTGCTCCTAATGCCGTTTGCTAGCCATCAATATGTACATGTCCATGTATAGTATTGATTTATGGTAGCGTTAGCTGCACTTGCCTAGCCGGAGCCGATTTCGCGTGGAGGGTCATGAGCCGTGCTGCGCATGCGCGAGGATCAGTGATGTCACACAGCTGGGTCACCAAAACTAGCATCTCACGCGCTCTCCCACGCCGCCGCGCGCGGCTCGCCTCTGCTGGTCTGCGCGTTCGTGAGGAGTGGCGTCGTAGGCGCGGCAGACACGCTGGCGCCGGCGCGCGCGCAGACTCCGTCACTGCCGCGCGCGGCTCGCCGCTGCTGGTCTGCGCCGCATTCGAGAGGAGTGACGTCGTAGCCATAGACACAGTGGCGCCGGCGCGCGCGCAGCTATTCGCCTTCGCTGTGCACTCGCCGTCTGACACTGCGCTGGGGCCGCTTGATAGCGCCTCTGACTGGCGTTCGCAGGTGGATAACGCCATGGAGAAGGAAAGCACAAGTGCTGCTCGAAGGCGCAAAAGAGCCGAGAAGCTTATCTCATCGGATCCCGAAGTAGTTGCCTGGCAATTAACGGTTCAACGTACGAAGAATGAACAGAAGAAGCCTAATAATTCTAGACAATCTGGAAAGCTAAGAATAATCAGCTGAACCTTTGCTAACGCTACGTATATCCAGGCATAGACGCGCTAAGCAACTGCAAATTTTTTTCCTGACTGTTCGGTGGCTGTGGTGCACTCAAAATGACCTTCCGCGGCCCGTATTCGATACTGACTTCAGAGTTTGGGCTGTGGCTTCGGTGTCTGCGTTATAGCGCAATATATGTATGCAGCGTGCTGCCCCTGTTCAGCTGCCAAGCTTGCTCTATCAGTTCGATTCTGTGTTCGGAGTTTTAGGCACATTGCAAGAGACGTGCGATGTCATTCAAATAAGTCAAGTTATTCTTACAGACAGCAAGCTGTGATTACATACAAGTTCTACTGTGTAAGCATATCGTAAGTGCTTCAAACTTAAACAAGACAATAAAATGGTTGGGAGCACGAGGAAAAAAAGGGATGCGCGACGGTGATATGAGATATTGACAGGTTGTGCGGAGTTCTTTTATGCAACATATTAGATACAATAGGTTAATATATCGATGTTTGCTGACTCGTTGATGGTCATCAAGGTATGCTCAACAGAGTTGAATGTTGGGCAGTTGCTGTTTGGTGTCAAGTGTCGCTACGACGCGACACAACGGGAAGAAAAGACGAACACAGGCATCTGTGTTCGTATTTTCTTTCTGTTGTGTCGTACATTTGCGTACTTACGATGATATATGCCTAACAGAATTAGTGAAATTATACTAAAGTAGATAGATACAAAGCTTTCGCATGGGAAACTCTTAATAATATGCATCTGTAATAAAACTGCGTCAGTCGCTCTCAACACTTGGCCCCTGATAGAGGGTGATGCGATCATTGTGCGTAATAATACTCACTATTTTAACAGCATGGTAAAGAATTGCAGTAATCAGCAAAAGGGTCCAAAAAGAGGGTCGGAAAGGGCACTCTTTCTCTTCTTTATGGTCAAGCTGTACTATCGGCGTCAAATAAAACACGAACAGCGGAGTACGTCCTAAGCATTAGCAACCGTAGAGTGCGCGCCGTCCTGCCATCACCACTCAGAGGCGCACACACCCGGTTAGGCAGCCCTTCGCGATCGAAAGCATCAATGTGGTGCACGAGTGGCGAACCGCATGAGCCTATCTATCTCTAACTACGAGGGTGCGAAATGTACCACGCGCACAACTGCAGGTGTTTCGTTCGGCGCCGATAGTACGCGTAACAAGTTTTAATACATTGTGTCAATTTGGCCAATCCACGCTAGTTTTCTTCAATAACCCACTGGTCCATGAAGTTATCAATTTCATTTTGTCGGCATAGGCTTTGTGTACACCGGTCCACATGACTACAATTTTGAGCGAAGTGTGAGTTTTCGTACAACTCAAGCAGAGTGTCGGAACGGAACGAAAACCGAAAACGAAAAACGAAAAAAACGATATTTTTGACCGGAACGAAAACGTAACCGAAACGTTATTTATTACTTCGTTCCGGAGGGAAACCGAAATTTTTTCAATCGTTTTTCGGTTCACGAGAAAATTTCGCAATCCGGAACAACTGAGCTCATGCAATGTGAGCATATCTCAGGGTATAGTATTAGCGCGTACCTCAGACAGGAAATCCAAAGCAACGATATGTTGAAATAGTGCGATAAACGAGAACAGTGGCAACCAGAGATGTTCATATTAACGCAAGTGGACTTTTGCGCGCCTGTCAAGCAGGCCAAAGTGGAGAGGGCATTGTCGGCACTGAAGTTTGTTACAGTGAAAGCTGTTATGAGATCACAACAGCCGACTTTGGCTGCATAGTTGTCCGCAGCCGCCGGTGTACGTGACCCCTATCGCGTGGTATAAGAAAAAATTAAATGAGAAACAAATTTCTAGGATCCGCACCTTCTGCGTGGCAGTCGGGTCTTCCATCACAGTGTCACGCTGGCGCTTATAACTCCATCGCAAAAATACTCTACACAGGCGTCATGTAGGGCAAGGAATCGCGTTAACATATGTAATATAGGGGTGGCAGAAAAGTAAAATAACAACCAGTCATCACACAATGCTAATAGCGCAAAGAGTGTGCGCTTTAATGCTTCCCACCAGTGTTGCGGAGTTACCACTCCGGAATTGGAGTGTCTCCGGAATCTTCAACATTTTCGCGACCCCGCAATGGAATGGGGACAACGCTCGGAAGAATGGAACGGGAATGGAATTACGTCTTTTTCCGAAAATAGAGGACATTTTCGTCTACGTGCTGTTTTTCAAGCTTCAAACGTTAGTAAGTCAGAGCCTCGCAAGTTAACAATAAAGCAGTATTTTTAAAATGGCTTAGCTGATTACAAGCACGGTACATTTATAAGCAGCGCGCCTACAACAAACGGAGGCATAAGTTAGTGTACAAACAAATGCATTATCCCAGCAGATACCGAAGGGAGAAACAAATTACCCCTGCGCGTTGGTTCCCATTGATACCCCCACCCGAAAGTGGCGAATACTCTATGCGCAGCATGATGTTTATCTCACGAGCAGTTTACTACCTGACACACGTAAATAACCTTTGCGACTAGGAAGACATTGCATACCTGCGCACAGGCGAACACAAAGTTATCCTCACCCCATCCATGCTTGCGAGGCGCGCTTGACAAGCGTGAGTGCTGACGGGCAGTGCGGCCCAGTGTTCCGTATTCGATGCAAAGGCGCTTTTGTCAGCATAAAAATACGCTATCTCGTCATTTTAGCATTACCAGATTTTTGTTTAAACAATATTGAAACACCGCCATTCGTTCAAACATGTTGACCACGCAAATACTATCGGTAGCAGGAGAACTGCCCCTATGGGAATTAGTAGGGTGGTTGTACTGCACGATATATGCCACCAAGCTACTATTCCTCGACCTTGGCAACGTGTTTTGCGTACTTTTGCAGTTCTTTATGCATTTGATGACATCAGCTTTGTGGGGCGTTCATTCTTAACTCGATAAAACTACCAAGATGCATTTCCTACGTTGAGGAATTACAGGAATGGAATCGGACTGCCAGGCCATTCCCTGAGTGCCCATGGGCTGAGTTTTATTTTTCATTCCGAGGAATTGAAAGGAATAGAATTGCGGCAAGTTCTAATTCCCCGGATTGGAATTGGAACCGAATGGAGGCGCGCATTCCGCAACACTCCTTCCCACCCACTGCAAAGTGCTCAGCCATAATTCTTCATTATCAGCCACAGCACAAAGTGCAGGTAATGCCTTACAGATGTGTAGCGGGTACCGCGATTCTCCGAAGAATGAAGAAAAATGGCATAGTGGGAACTTCGCTACTTCAGAAAAATTGCGACGATTTATGACGTAGTGGGTACGTTGCATGTTTACTTATATTAGTTTCCCCAAGAGATAACAACGGGCTCTACAACGTCCGCTCTTCTAGATTTTGCTGTGACTTGCTGCGTCTTTCACGCAGGCCTGGCGATGTTTTTATCAGAACAGCGGTCTCGCACATGAGAGAGTACACTCAATGACGTGCTGCTTATGAGATCGTGGTCACTCCCTTGACACAAAGAATTAAGGCAACTAAAAAAAATCGTATTTTTCTTGTGAGAAAATAAATACTATGACTTTGAAATGAATACTGGTTTGTGCTAGTTGGTAGGAATACGTGGTACACTTGCTTCCGCTCCTTTGATGAACGCGTTTTACCCTTGTCCCACTTGAAGAGGAGAGCAAGTAACTACATCACAAATCCAATGTTTTTTTAATGATTGCTTTACCTTCTTCATACTTTCTTTTTTTATACAAAGAAAAAAAACCGTTACGAACCAGTACGGAACGTTTCTTTTTTCGTTCCGGAACAGAAACGAAACGGAACTTTTTGGGGTGAAACGAAACTAAAACCGAAACGAAAAACATTTCGTTCCGACACTCTGAACTCAAGTGCTGTTTTTACAACACTAAGCTTTGCGAATAAGCTACTATGGGTCACGCTCCGCTCCCGAAGATGCGTAGACTTTCGGTAACTCACTTGGCGAAATGTTCGTGCTTTCACGCAAGATATTGCAACGCCACCCAGTCCAGTGAGTTATACTACTAACTCGGGTGCATGATCTTGACCGCAATGGCTGCGGGTATATTGAAGATACATTAAATGTAAGCGATTTTTCACCTCCTGTAATGCTGCAAACCATCCATAGAACTATCAATAGGAGAAAATACAGCTAGAAGTCGAGGAAAGACGCGCAACGCGAGCGAACTACAGTGAAAATGCAGCTGTTCTAGCCAGAACCTAGCAGACGACGAAAGCAGAACCCCCCTTGCCTGCGTCACGGGATCACCTTTCGCAGCGCAGCCATCGATGGCACACGAGGCGAATAGTTCCACGGTGATGTTTCAACGCATAGTGGCCGCATGGGGTGCCTCACGAAAAAAAAAAAAAAAAAAACTGAGACCAGTCCCGTCTCTGTAGCTTACCCGAACAAAGCGCTATTAAATGCAATAAACGAGAAACTATTGCATGTACTATTTAGCAGTGTCACAGCACTTCATGCCATGTGAAGCCGCGGGACGCGTGTTCGAGACCTATTGCCTAAAACGATAAAATAACCCTCTGGCCTAATTTCCTTGGACGTGAACTACATGTATTGTGCGGTAGTTTATGAACAACCTCGTGAAATTATTTCTTTTTCCACACGCCTTCTTTGCTACGAACCATTCTGGAGTTCGTTTTACGCAATCTATATGTAAGCGGAACAGTTCTAGGGGCTTGTTTCTTCGTTAAAAGCAAATAATTGCGCCTAAAAGTCGTTTCTGTGTTTGAGTGAATAAACTTTATTAAAAGTCCGGACGAGGCGGGGGGAAGAGGGGATTAACCCCTGTCCCGTCCCACTCTCCGTCGATGATGGCGTCAGGTGACGGCTTGAAGCCCTTGCACCCGGGCGGCATCCTCGGCTTGCCGGACGGCCCAAAGTTGGTCGGTCAGCTTGTCGCTGGTGAGTGCCGCCTCCCAGCGGCAGCGACGCCGACGCAGCCGATCCTCAGCAGTGACCACAGCCGCGGCGGCGGTCGGCCCCTGCCCTCGCGCGGTGGTAGCAATTCGCCCCTGTCTAACATGCGTCGCGAAGTGAGCGGCGGCAGCGACATTAACTCTCCCGGCACATTCCCAAAGCATGTGCCGCAGTGTGGCTCTTTCCCCGCACGCTTTACACGCGTCCGTCGGGTACAAGCTCGGATAACAGATGCGTAGGATCGCCGGGCTGGGGTAAGTGTCTGTTTGTAGTAATCTCCAAGTTACGGCCTGTCTTTTGTTTAATTTGTCGTGTGGTGGAGGGTATTTGCGTCTGTTTAGTCTGTAATGTTGTGTGATGTCGCTGAATGTGGTCAGGCGATCGCCCCACGACCATTCCGGTTGCTGTTGTGTTCTTACTCTCTCTGGGATGGAGTCAGCCGCGGCTCGGTGAGTGAGACCTCGAGCCGCGGTATGGGCCGCCTGGTTGCCTGCAAGCGGGACGCTGGTGTGAGCCGGGGTCCACAGGAGAAAGACCGTCGCATTTTCGGTTTTTGAATGCGAGGACGGTGACGTCGGGGCCATCGTTCCTCGAAAGTCGCCGCCGTCCCTGCTTCCATAGCGAGTCTGAAGTATGCGGGCCGCCTGCCACGAGATGCGGCCGCGCGCGAAGCCACGGACGGCAGCCTGCGAGTCGCTGATCACGACCGCAGCTTCCGGTGCCGCGACCAGTGCTAGAGCGATCGCCGCCTCTTCGGCCGCCTCTATGTGTTTCGTACGCACCGTGGCGCTCGCGATGCATTTGCCCGTGTGATTCACAACTGCGATCGCGTGAGCACACCTTCCCTCTGGGTATCGCGCGGCGTCCACGTACACCGCCTCCTCGCTGTTGCCATGATGTGAACACAAATACCAATAAGAATTCATAATCAGAAAAAATTCAAAATAAGAATCCATAAGAAAACATATAAGAAAAACTGAGCAGGTAGGAAGCTATTAGGCCTACTTTCTTCATTATGTTGCTCCTTTTCTTTCAGCGGCAGATGACTGAGTGAAGTACTTTAACGCGCAAACTTTCTACACAACAAACGTGTGGCAAACTTTCTCTGAAATTGAGCTTCCAGAGTTCATTAGTCAATGTTCACAAAATAACACACATCTGGTTGTTTACGATCCGGTTTCACATATAGAACGTGTGAAAACAAGTGACGCTTGGTTATGCTTGAGAAATACCTAAATAAGCAGCACGGAAAGAAGTAGCTCTCTTGATAAAAATGAAGTCGTGCGTACCCGCAGTATACTATTGCGCATGTTTGTAACCTTAAGTATAATTGCGGCAATCGTGCAACTGGCAGTTGTCTCCTTTTGCATTGCGCGGAGGTTGTTCATATCTGTTCTACATTCAACCCCTGGAACGATGATATGTGTTGTTTTGTGGCGCAAGGGCCAATGATGGCCAAAGAGCGCCCCTGGGACAATCACTGCAAATATATGGCGCTTCATGCTAATGCACAGAAATACCCGTGAAGGAATGAAAAATAAGTTTCCAGAATGATTATCAGGGTGAAAAAAGGCTAGCCTGGTGATATATTCAAGAATCTGAATTGATCAGTTCAAATATTTCCTTTCCGTCATTTTACAAAGAATTACAATGTCCTTACCGCAATAACAGACGCATCCATTTTTATAAACGCTGCACTTCACTTCAAGCATATTACCGCAGTCATGCCGTCGCAGTGGAGCGCAGGGATCGCGATCTCTAACTAAAACGAAAGAAAGGTTCAACGACATCAGGTGATCAAAACCGCAAAGCGCGGAATTATGTTGCCACTATAAAATAATATGGTCGAGTCGTCAGAAGACAAAGACATCTATCACATCACGTAACATAGAGTGAAGTATTGCTGTAGTACTATCCAGCAGTTACAAAAAAAGAACCACACCTATTTATTGATTTTTATTTATTTATTTATTTATTTATTTATTTATTTATTTATTTATTTATTTATTTATTTATTCAATACAGTACCCATAGCGCCCATGTGAATAACAATGAGGGGAGGGGGGCTCAGAGTGACAACATCATCGAGCGTACCTGAAAAATGGGTTCACGTTGCGCTCTCATACTCACACAACTTCGTAAATACACTACTTGAGCGCGTGTAGTGAACCAAAAAAAAAAAAAAAAACACCATGTGACGTAATCCCTGCAATATCGGATGGCGGCTTATTCTGCTGACCTATTGTTGTGCGAAAAATGAAAATTTAAGGGTTTCAGGTTCGCAGGATATTTCCTATATCTTATGTGCATGTTCCAAACGTAAAGAATCATAATCAGGTATGACAAAATTTCGCCGAGGGTTTGTGCCTGTTATTGTATGAAATGTGTTATGAAAACGTTTCAATATGCGATATTGCATTGGTTTCTCTACGATTCCAAACAGAGCCTTTATTTTTCTCTGGAAACATAGAGTTGAGTTGAGTTGAATAAACTTTATTTGCCCAACGGTTGATATTGTGCCCGGGGCTAGGCTGCCAGGGATCCGCCATTCGAGGAACATCTTTCGAGGTCCTCAGCGACGGCCCTGGCCCGCTGGACGGCCCACTCCTGGTCTTCGGGGGCCTCGCTGAGAAGGGCGGTTCGCCATTGCTCAGCAAGGCGCCCCGCTTCAGAGGGTCCTTCAGGTGTCCTCATCCTTCCTCGTAGTGTATCTTCATTTCTTCCGCATTCCCAAAGTACATGGGCCATATCGGCCCGTCCGTGCTCGCACCACGGGCAGCCAGGCGATGGGTGCAGCGCGGGCCACAGGAGGTGCAGGTGGTAGGGGTTGGTGAAAGTACCCGTCTGCAGCCGCCTCAGGTCAACCGCCTGCGACCTGTCCAGACGCACGTGGGGTTCCGGATATATCTTGCGGTCTTTCCTATAGTGCCCAAGCACCTCGTGGTACGTGGCCGGGAACTCTTCGGCATAGCAGTCGGCGTACATCTGGTCCCTTGCTCCTTGCGGCACGACATCGGTTGCCGCAACAACGGAGGTGGTGGTGGTGTCAATAGCGGCGGCGCCGGAGCCGGTGGCCTCCACCGCCGTTCCTCCATCGGAGTCCCTCACAACAATGGCGGTGCCTGCTCCCTGGGTAACCGCGTCGCGGCGGGGGTTCTAGTATATACCGAAGAAACAAACCGAACAGCCAGGTTTCGAATTTTTTCTAAATTGGCCATATCACATGCCGTCCACGGACCCACACGGCACAAGGGTAATCTTAGGTCGTATATTGACGTATATAGTTGTGTATTAGCCCCACTGGTAACTTCTTTTTGTCCCTGCGCAGGAAACCTCGAGCATAATCAAATGTATTTGTGACGCAAATGATCTGATGGCTGCGAATAAGAATACATGTGAAATGCACCAAGGTGTTTGTGTTCCTGAACTGATAGCAACCTGGTCCATTCAATAGTGCTAACGGATTCATGAGTTGTTGTTTTTTCCTCGTGAGACACATATACAGGGTTTATTTCTGGAAATAATAAACATGCGTCACTTTGCACTCTACTCAGAGACTCAGCGCAACCATTAGAAGAAAGTACAACTCTGTACAATCATCAGGGCGCAAAAAATTCGATATGCGATAAAATACCGGAGAAGATATCACTTGTGAACACCGAAACATGTAATACGGGCAAATCAAATTAATCTTTCACAACACGTAGGGCAGAGATGTATCTTGCTACATAATCTTTTACCAATAGCGCGTACAACGCGACGCCTGTATGCTATCAGAAGTCTCAAACAAATGTGTTGTTCACGCCCGAGTTGCGAGTAATTACATGCTAGGAAGAAATAATGTTTATTTCTTCACGTCTGTTTTCTGACGCCCATATCTACACCCGACAGCATTATATGCACAGCGATATAGCTAAGCCCCGCCATGTGATCGCGAACTGGCATGCACTTCCATAAACTGCAGGACGACGCACGAAAAAGTTTCTGAAACTTCAGCTGCTCAGTGCCGGAAATAAATGAATTTATCTCCACCTCTATTTAACATTTGTGGATTTCTGAGTAATAGAATGCTAATCTCTAAAGGGGTCATGAAGCACCCCTTGGGCTGATTGAAAAAACACATCCTGCGGAAAGCTGACACGGCTATGAACTGCTCTGCCAAATATTACAGTCGTGCGCGCCGCGTAATGGCCACAAGCGGAGCGCGAAGTTGCCGTTTCCCCAGGCACCCTCTTTTCAAACAGAGGCCGGTTCTCACTCTCGTCGGTGGGCGGGGCGTCTGTCCGCTGTACGTCGCAAGAGACATAGCATGCTTATTGGCCGATAGCCGACGTAAATCGAGAGCGGCGTTCGGATCAGATGCGCTTCTTGCCGCGGGGTGCCGCCACTTGCCGGCGCCGCACTCCTCAGTACACGGTAGCCGCACTCGCGCAAGCGAATCACAGCGGGAGAGCGATCGCGTTTCATGACGCGCGCTGGCGTAACTTCTTTCCCCCATGCCATCCCTCCCTGTCTAGCTTCCAGTGCGCTCGTCGGCACGAGAAAAGAGAGAAAGCGCTGGGAGCGTGCGCCAAACCCCCGTAACTCCGCTGATTCTTGACGGATTCGAGAAATTTTTGCGGCAATCGATTCGGGAGGCAGTACACTCCGATACTGAGGCCATTAGATCATTACTTGGAAAAGTGGTTGATGACCCCTTTAAGAAATTCCATTTTATAGTACACTATTTCTATTCACAACGAAAAGGTGAGGGATTATATTGAAAAGGCTATTCCGCCCTGTATTTTTACCAACCTGGAACAGAGTGTTTAAATTGAATGTACATTACACTTACCGCATTCGCAGCTGCATACATTGCAATGGCTGCACGGGATGCATTTTGTACAGTCCGCCATACAAGAAAACTTAAAACCATGCGAACAATTCCTCGAGCAGGAAGGTCCTGGCAGGCATGAAAAAAACGTTACAATAATTGTTGCGGATTTAAGTCTCAAAATAACGATATTGTTATGATGGACGCCGAAATGGAGGGCTCCGGAAATGTCGACCACGTGGTGTTCTTTAACGCGCACCTAAATCTAAATACGCAAGCCTCGCGCATTTTGCCGCCGTCGAGATGCGGCCGCCACGGCCGAGATTAAACATGAAAAAAAGAGTAACGCATCAAAGACTACAGTTTGCCAGCATTAACTAACGCAAACAAGAAAAGTCGACGCGTGCTACCACTTGTGAGGTCCAGACCCTCCGCAATTGTTTAGGTCTGCCTCAGAGTGCCTTGACAGTGGCGACCATAGCCATCGCCAAGGACCACCTCGTAAAGACTCATATCGAGGTTGAAGCGCTGAGGACCCGCATAAGACATCTTGCCCGGCCTCCACACCACCACGTAGCCTCTCTACCAGCGGAAAGACCACGAACCTCCTTTTGCCGAACAGTAACCACACACGGCGAATCTACCAACTGGCTTCGCGCCGGCGGCGAGACTTTCAGTTCCTCCGTGGTGCCTGAAACAGCCAATCATCAACCTGACAGTACCAGGCGTCCAGAAAAAACAAGTTCTGTCAGCGCCATTTCTTAAACAGCTCGCTGTAGTGCTATTGTACGAGAAGTAATAAGACTCACGTCTACACCGACGGACCCGTCCTACCGGGCAGCTCAACAGCGGCGGTCATGATTCCAACGATCGCCACAACTATCAAGTTCAGGACGGCTCACCCAACATCGACAGCAGCAGAGTTCACAGCGCTTCGCGCCGCGCTGCTTTTCATTTACGACCAAGTGGGAAAAAGGTGGGCGATTTTCTGTGACTCCAAGGCGGCACTGCAGTTTCTACTGTCAACCTTACGCCGCGGTCCGCACGAACATTTGGTATTTGAGACTGCTGAGATGTTACACCACCTAACCGAGAAATGACGCCGTATTATATTTCAATGGCTACCAAGTCAATGTGGGATTATCGGTAATAAACGGGCCGATCAAGCTGCCCGTTCAGCCCATACAGAGGACCGCGACCTGTTGATACCTCTTTCTAGGACAGCCGCTGCTCGGAAGCCTCGCATGTTCTCTCGCCACTGCACCATGTCAAATTGGAGTGAGCCACATTTCATGCATACACGACTACACTCCCTTGATCCCACGTTAAGCCTTCGACTCCCATCAAGACTTTGCCGAGGAGACGCTACCGTTCTGTGTAGATTATGACTGGGCGTCCCGTTTACCCAGGCGTATGCGTTCCGCATAGGGATGGCCGACACCGCCGCCTGTGAACACTGCGGCGACGAAGAAGCAATTTGACATGTTCTGTGCCACTGTCTGGAGTATAGCACACAGAGACAATCCCTTTGTCATGCTTTCAACAAGTTAGACGACCAGCCTCTATTAGAAGAAAGACTACGATGCCATCTTCCTGACATAACGTCGCAGAAGAATGCTTTACAAGTGCAACTAGGCTTCCTGCTATCTACTGGCCTGTCAGAGTGCCTCTGAGTGGAACGCCCTCGTGTGTGCTTGTGATTGTTTTTCCCCCCTCATTATTTATTTTTTTTCTCTCTCTCTCTTTCTACCCCTATTCCCAAACCCCAGTGCAGGGTAGCATACCGGATACAACCTTCTGGTTAACCTCCCTGCCTTCCGCTTCTCTTTCTCTCTCTCATCAAAAAAAGAAAATATTCTCGCTGGTCTCACGTATCGTGGGAATCGATTTCAGGCGAATTAGTCAGCGAGTATTTGCGTATGCGTCATTTTGTGGCTTTAAGACAAGTCTTCCGAGGCGTTTCAACGCATATGTGTAAATGTAGTCGTTATGTACATCGCGTAGGATTACACGGTACGTCGCCTAAACTGACGTGCAAAGGTAGCCTATAATGATCCGATGTTACATCGACACTCACCCTGAAGCAAGAACATTTTTGTCGAAACTAAGTGTAAGCAGAGTTATTTCAGCTCTTTCTGAGGGCAAGAGCAAAACTAGACATTAGCTTGCTAAGGTATATTAGCACATGTGTAAGGTTTATGGAACTAGTGCAAAGCAGGTAACCAACGGTGCAGCCACAATTCACGTTAGATAATCACAACCACCACAACCGATATGACGAAGACCTCGATCTAAGATACTCTTTTGCAATCACTTACAGGTGAGCACTGGCTGAGGGCCATTCCAACACCGTTATCAAGGTTCGCCTTCTACGCTAAAATCGTCGACTATGAGAAATGGTTGTTTTCGCTTCTTTGATCGCCGCGAAGTGATCGCCGCAATGTGTTTGATCGCCGCTAAGCGCAACGTACGGCACAATATGAACGCCTCTCTAAGACACGAGCAGAAATACATATCCTAGAGTGACTAGGCATAGGCCATCCCACACAACATGGCGTCAAGGTGGACATCAAAAGAGAGACGAGGGAAATGATAATACCTCTCATATGAAAGAAGATGCACCCAAAACACAATATGGACAGACGAGAGAACAGAGGGAATGAAATAAAATTACACCATCTCCCGCTAAAGGGGACCATGAGGCGATGCGAAGCCGGAGCACTTGCACGATCGCGTTTCGTTGGCGTTCATTGGGCATGCTACCGACCTCGCGTCGTGGAACGCGAAGAGGGACGCTACGCGCGTCGTATCTTCCATCTAGCCCGGCCGTTAATTCTCACAGGGCGAGCGGGGAACGCGGTCGACAGGCGGGCGAGAGGGGGGCAGCGTAGGAGAGGAGGGAGAAGGGGAGGGGACGCGCATGCGCTCGAGCTCATCGCGGCGTTGCGCAGGAGAGAATTTCGGCATGTCTAGCCCGCGTTTCAGTGGAAGAGTGGAAAGGGGGATGGGAGAGGGGGGATGGGGGAGGGAAAGTGGAGAGAGGAAGGGGAGAGGGAAAGTGGTGAGGGGGAGAGTGGGAGGGGAGAGGGAAAGTGGAAAGGGGAGGGGAGAGGGATAGTGGAGATAGGAAGGGGAGAGGGAAAGTGAGAGGGGAAGGGGAGAGGGTGAGTGGAGAGGAGGTGTGTGGAGAGGGTATGCGCATGCGCAGTAAGGGTGGTCACGCCGCACACCACCACCACCGGATTGAGCTCCGCCTTAAAGGGCCCCTCACCAGGTTTGACAATTTTGAGCTAACGAGCGCAATGCATACACTGGGCGTTCACGAACACGTCTGCCAAAATTCGCAACGCTACGCGCCGCGGAAATGGGTCAAATTTCAAGGTGAACGCTGCTTGCCCTTCCTCTCACGGGCGCGCGCTTTAGAGAATGAGGGGATGACGTACATGAGAAGATGGCCCTGCGTAGATGGTAGTGCTGTGACGTCGGTCCTCTACGTAGACGACTGTGCTCTGACGTCGCCAACAGTAGCACGTGACACTGCGATAAATATTTGACACGACGTGTAGCTTGCGTAATTTGTTGCTTGAATGGATGAATAAAACTTGAGAACAATAATAAAACACACAAACGGAATGTGTGCGTTGTCGTTTTTTAATTTTTACTGCGAATCGCAGCGAGATTCGAGACTAATCTGCCTCCGTTTTGCACGCGTTCGTGTTCTCGCTCTTTGCGCATCGTGCAGACGCCACCCCTTACAACGAAACTAATTTTCCACCGCGTTCCAGCGCTTATTAGGCTCATTTATCCTCCCGCGTCTAACTAGATGTTCATGCGGCACACCGCTAGTCTCGCGTCCGTACAAATGTCGCAGCTTTTGTGTTCAGTATTAGGTTGAAAGCCAAGTGATCGGCGAGGGCGCATTCGGCATAACTTGCAGAGACGAAGCGCAAAGAACGCCGCCACAACACCGCTCGCGTCTCGGGGGCTCGGGCTGGTTCGGGCACGTCATGCGTTCGTGACATTGTGTGCGCATGACGTGTTCATGCGTATGCGTTATGTGATCCTCCCGCTCGCGTGCCGAAGAGGGCAGGGAAGGGATTTGGCTTGTGAAGGCTACACGGGGCGAGCGGCAAGGGTTTGCAGCTCACCTCCTCGCATCATGGTTTCGCGCCGCTACAAATTATTGTTTTTCTCAACTTATAACGAACCGATTTGAAAAATTCTTGCGGCAAACTGCTCTTCATTCGGCATACAATGACTTCCAGCGTCTAACTAAAATTTGCTATGTGGCCCGGTGAGGGGCCCTTTAAGATACTTCGCATCTAAAAAAAAAAGCTCGGCAACGAAAAGGACGCGGTATTCGTAGACGCTGCTCGATACAAGCACAGACGGGGGTTTACGGCAGCCGTAATCGATGGCGGCAAACGCTGTAAAACCTGCGCGACGGTACGCAGCACAAGTAACGCGACAGCGGGAAAGGGAGCCAAAGCGTTCGCGCTAGCTCAGACAAACTCAACTGTGATAATGAGCGACTCACAGACGGCACTAAGAAACTTTGCGAAGAGCCGTATCTCCCCGGAGGCACTACGCATTCTACTTGCGAGAGGTGAAGCGCGCAAAAGAAATATATACATTACATGGACACCCGCTCACACCCTCGCAGAAGACAGCAACAACAGGGCGGTGCAAGACGCGGCCCGAGGGTTTACGGACCGAGCTGCGATCTCAAGTGCTGGCTCAGCACACTCCAGATGTCACAGCGCGGTAGACGAGGAGGAGTGGGAAGACAGAATGACCACATACAACGATGTCACAAAACATTATAGGTTACAGAGTGGTGTATTTCCGCTTCCTCACCCAAAATTGAAAAAAAGAAAGATTCTGTCGAATGGCGGCCCCAAACTCGGGCCATCCTGCATAGCTCCCCTGTGTCCCAGTGCTCCTAAAATACACTTTCTAAAAGCCAGAAACCTTTGGTTTTTATGTGCGTCTGGTTTTACATTGTGATAAATATTTCTGAAACGCAGCCTTCGCACTGTTATCTATATGTATATAACATAGCTCACTCACCTTTTCTGATATCTTTGCTGGTGGGTTCTTTTGCTGACTGTTGCTCTTGTTCTTGAAACTTCCACTCTGAGCCTGTTGCACGAAGGCATAACTTCTACTTGCAAATGTGTCTCGCTAAACGTAATGGCGTAATTATGACGGATTAATAACTTTTCTTTGTATCCTCATGCCCTTCTACGGATGTCATTGTACATATTCATACGTTTTTTTCTGGCGGGTTATTAATTTGACACCCGAGAAATAGGACAGTCAAAATCACAATTTTTTTTAATTGGCCATTGCCGTAAACCAGCAGGGTTAGTTATTAACATGCCCTACGCCACGAGTGCCTGATGTTGTACTTTATCAAGCATTCTACGGAAAGACAACTTTGTGATATGTGCCCAATTGAAATGACTGAGCACCTGGTTTATTTGTTTACAATGGGAACTGAATAACGGCTCAGAACTGCACGAATAGTGCTTCTTTGCGCTTGTCCCGGCACCCCTCCTTCTGGCCGTGTCCTTATTCGCGCAAACTTTCATGTCGTTAAAGTGTTTGTGCACAAATGTCAACAAATCTCGACAAGCACTTTGTCTGTCTATGTGGAGTTCAATTTACACACCGGGACTATTTGACCGCGTTCATAATTGTCTGAATGTTTTACGCTGTTACTAGGTGTGCGGTACGTTACTCTACATTTGCAATAGCACAATCAACAAACAGACCAAGTATTCATTAGAAGTACCCACTTCCCATAGAGCTTGAAAGATACCCACGCAGGAAAGCAAAACAAATCGTATATATGCTTTTATGTAAACGCATAACGTAGTTGCCTATGCAAGTAAAGTAGCACACAAATCTATAATAGAAAACTCCAAGTTGCTTTTTTTCTCAGGCCAATGTAGGTAGCTGTACGCAACTGCGCTCACTTCGAATAAGGCCTGCATTACACAATCAATGCACTGAATCATTCAACTATCGCGGCAATATGAGCGGCTTTAATTGTTACTGAGATCGCGTCCGCGCTACCTTAAGACGGCATTTTTCGCACTTGAAAATTCTGGCCTTCTTCAAGCGCAGTGCTCGTTAAAAAAATATTGATCGTTGCGCATGAATAAATTTTTGGCGTTTGTTATACCTGTAAAAAACCGTTTTTTATTCCAGTGTATTCGATTGCAAAGGCACGAACTGCAAGAAGTGGATAATCAGGCTTGGTCACTACATTCGAAGTCAACTGTTGACATATTTTGTTGTCATACAGAGTACATAACCGAGGCAATATTCTTTGGCGGCTTGTGGGCGCAGTTGAGGGACTAACAGATGATCTCTTAAGAAAACATCAAGACAAAGCGACAACGTTCATTAAACATGTAAATTATAAGAGGCATATGACTGTTTATAGGGCCCCACGTGCGATATCACCCTTTCTTTGCTGTGATACAGTTTTAGCGTATTTTATTTGTACGCGAGAATAACGTTTTCTTTTATGTCGCTACAGATATGCACTAGCGTAGACCCATTAAATTTCGATATTCTCACACCCCTAATAATCACTGATTGTCTGTCTGTAGTGGTACTGCAACGGCGTTTTTAAAGGTAAAGCCACTCGCTGTGCTTGACAGATTTGGCCCTCATAATGGTTTATAATGCTCAATGCTTTTGTTTTCGCGCGCAAATGTACTTACTAGAATATATTTGAAGTAGAAGCGTATACAGGAACAAATACAACATGGGGTGCATTGTCGCCATGTGTACCTATTAAGAGGTAAATGTAAACAATTTCATCAGAATTTCACTTTTGCAAATACAGTGATCAATTATGCCGTTCGGGTGGCTTCATCGAGTGTAGCAAAAGATGGTAGAAACATTTAAACAATCTACGAGTCCCGTTTTTATCGTCCAGCTTCATATTGTGAACAACTTGCGAAGCTATTTATTTACTAATAAATAACTACCACATGCACGGAAGTTTTCAGTCCTGTACACATTTCAAACATTTTACTTTGACAGCTAGATGGAAAAATGAAGACATTCCATCTACTGAAAAATCTTTAAACTATCGAGCAACGAGTGGGACTGATAGCGTAAATTTACATTCGTGCTTTTACGCACAGATCACTATGCAAATTCTTGAATTCCCTCTTTTTTAACGGTAGCGCTTTAAAGGGAACAAGGAACAGTATAAACCTGTTTTCTTTTCACGCTTACATGATGACTTGTAATGGTTTGTCTGAGCTCTAACGGTACTTACTCTGTTGAGATAGGTTGCGTGAGATATATTGGCTTGTACTTAGTGCGTAGAGTGTATCTGTGGCAGTGACATGAATATAAGAGCAAGTGCGTGCATGATAACGCATATTCATGTCGCAAAACTACGCCGACACTGGAAACAGCTGCTGCTCGTTTGCCGATTCTACAGGTGAAACACGTGGACCCCAAAAAAAATTACGTCTCTCAGAGAGCAAAGCTACAGAAAGCTTTCGGCCCTTCGAGAACAATGTAACATAAATCGTATTGTTACAAAATTGCTAGTGCTTTCGCAACACTTTTTTTCAGCAGGACCGTGTGTGAATGCGCAGTATACAGAATAAATCTGCGCCTATGCAATGCAGCCTTAAACATGGGCGCTAGTTGTCGCCGTTGAATATACTGGGCGACGTTTGATATATTGAGATTCATATATGCTTGAAAGCACAACGAATTAAGCATACAAACACCATAAATTTTACGAAGTCACTGTCATATGTGAATGCGTTCCAACATTTCTTTCAGAAGAGTGATGTGAATTATGTGCCCACGTCTTGTTTTCTCTATTGTCTCGCAGAAACTGTCGACGGAGCAGGCAAAATATCATCTAGGCCTATGAAATTGTAAGGCTCCTTCTTTGTTGGCATGCTCTAAAGCTTCAGCTACTTTTTATACGCTTGTATTTTCTTCATCTCTCGGTAATCTGGAAGGGATATTTGTTACGTTCTTTCAAGACTCGTTTTCATCTACGTCTATTGGCAAGGGCGCGCCCTTGGAATAATTGATGCGTAGGCTTGCTTAATTATTATTCCAAGCGCAGGTGCATGTATGTATGTATATATATATATATATATATATATATATATATATATATATATATATATATATATATATATATATATATATATATATATATATATATATATACACTAGAGAAGCTCTTTCAATGGACGGAACGTTCTTGGGAAAGAGACACAACTTAGCGGTTAACTTAATATTATTTACGAATGGTTTCGACCAGTGGTCTGGTCTTCGTCAGGGCTCATGAGCAAATGAAGACCGCTTGGCAAGCAAGTAAAAGTTACATAGCCGCTAAGTATATATATATATATATATATATATATATATATATATATATATATATATATATATATATATATATATATATATATATATATATATATATATATATATATATATATATATATATATATGTCTAACAGGTAAAATTGCGCCCATCACCGATCATGCGGAACAAGATCGTGCTATACTCCGGTACACATCGTCAAGAAAAAAGCGACTTTTCACTGTCAGAGGACCGCCCTCCAGCCAATGGCCTCGCCGCGTCATCGTGACGTCGCGGCCGACTGCCTTCGCAGCGCACCGACGTGAGGAATCAAAAAGCAAGTTCTTCGGCGCTTACGGAGCTCAACCAAAATGGCCGCCTCCGTGGTCATTTGTGTTGCCTAGATCGCGCTTCGAACTTTGGGCACGGAAAGGAAAGTATGTCGTGCTAAATAATATATATAAAAGTACTGGTCTGAACGATCACTACGAAACAAGTTTTTCTTAATTTAAAGGCGCTATCTTTCATGAAGATGATAGCTTATTCAGTTTTGTTTTAATTTTCGTTTTTTTTTTTCGCAACATCGAGAGAAGCAGAAACATTGCCACAGTGTTGTGACAAAGTTAGAAAAATAGCATTTTGACCCATAATGCGGCTTCATTTTCGCAATGTAGCCTTTCAAATAAAATTATGGCTTGTGCATCATTACGCAGTGTGCTTTGTTGGTATAACATACAGCAAGTTTGAAAATAGTTTTTTTTAGGCAAGAAAAAAGTTTTCCAACTGAACAACGACAAGGTCGTATCAAGTTGGCCTTTGCACCGCCGTCCCTGCATCGCACTTCAGCGCAGGATTCCAGCGGGGGCCTTTTCGCAGCGAATGCTGAAAGTCATGCAACTGCATGCCACTTATTTTAGTAAAACTGCTGTATTCAGCTTCGAAAACGGCAATGGCGCTAAAATTATCGACCAATACGTACCCCTTGGATGATCAACGGGCTGGTAATATGCAACCGCTTGAGTCCAAAGGGGCAGAATGATAATATAGTCGATGGCCTGCAGGACAGTTCTAGGGCGTATATATATATATATATATATATATATATATATATATATATATATATATATATATATATATATATATATATATATATAAATTTAGGGAAAAGGCATACGCTTCTAAAAAGCTCCATTTGTCGACGTATCGATCGGAGACCGATCTTCATCAAGCACTAATCAAGACCCTCTTGAAGGTCGGTCTCTGATAGAAACGTCCATAAATAAACAGTTTTTTCGGCCCGTATACATTTTAGATGCGAAGTAACGCTTGCTCGAGGGCATGTAACGCGGCGTGGTCAACGGCACGCAGCGCTCCGCACTGACACTACGCATGCACGACTCTCCTCCTTCCCTCTCTCCAACAGCTGCGCGTTACTCTCTCCACTTCTCTACAGCATACACGGAAATAACATGCACGTCGAAACAGGAATTACTTTTCAGTATGTTGGCTGAGGAATCGACCAACGCCATCCCAGTACGTCAGTTCCAACGCCGGCGCGACAGCTAGTGCCGAGGCGGCTTTGATGCCGTCCCCGGACTGTGGTTGCTGCAGCGGGAGGCTAGCGGTCTTCATAACCATGGAGTCCACCTCAAGGCTGTAGCTTTAGAATTTTCTCGACTGCGCCACCGTAATGAACAAGTCCTAGACACAGCACCCGTTCGCTGGGCCGGTTGTGCTATTGTGAACTCGTTTTCTACTCTATTCCGCCGAGTGCCGCCGCTTCGTCCTTCTCAGAATATATATATATATATATATATATATATATATATATATATATATATATATATATATATATATATATATATATATATATATATATATATATATATATATATATATATATATATATGCGCGTTTACCCGCATTGTTCTTGTTATATTTTTCCTGAGATAAATTAATACAACAAGTTCTCTTTTGCCTGAATGCAATTTGGCAGAATTTTAAAGACGATATTCATTCTTGGGGACCTTTTGGTCTGTCTGTGTGTCTTCCTGTTTGTCTGTCCAACGATTCAGCCATCCGGACAAAGTTGAACCACTTGCTGAATGCCCAGTCTTCTTGAACTGGTAGCGGCGTTCATACTTGTGAACATTTTCGATCAAAAAGCAAATATTACGCGCATATCTGAGGCGCAACATCAATGCGTAAGTATTAGGTGGTATGTTCCTTTACTAGAAAATACATAGATACGTAATTTTAAAGGCCCCAGTGTTTCTTAGGCTGCGCTAAAAATGCTAGTGTTTTTTGGGCTGCCCTGAACATGCGACGCTATGAGACAGATGCGGTGATTCAGCAAAGAGGAGGATGTCTCATGTAGTACGGCCAGCAGGAGACTATCGTCTTTCGATGACATTTGTAGCGAAGCACGCAGATACGCGGCCAATTTTTTACAACGACTTTACGGATTATAGTGGAGGCTTCATCTGATTTATCATGGGTTCCTTAGTTAAGTAGGTGTACGCCGCCTATTCGCTTTAGTATATATAGTGTAAGCAGAAAAGGATGTCGATGCGCTTGAGATAACTGACAATCGTCGCCTCTAGGAAATATCCCCGCAGATTCACCTTTAAACGAACGTAGAATATCGACCAGCACACACACAATATGCGATGAGTTCTCGAATGATGTGATGTTGTTTTGTTGTTTTTTTTTTTGGTCTGGTGTAGTGATCTCAAGGAGGTTTAAAAAACCTCCTTCAGTGATCCTGGAGCTTCATTTACAAAAAGCTTCTAACGCGAAATCCTTAGATGCGTCATGACACGCGAAAAGTGAGCGTCGGTGTCTGCGGCATCAATAGAAACGGTGCAACCAGTCATGCGATAAGCTATAGTATCATTATGGCGTCACTGATCACCGAAACTTGTGCCGTCACTATGATGACATTGTGACGTGACGATGATGTCACATAAAATGACTCCATTTGAGGACGTCATCACACGACATCGTCGTTTAGTCAAAGGTGGACTGGTCCCGGAGGCAGTGCACAAGCATGTGAAGTGCAAAAAGCTTTCAATGTTTCTTATTCCGGAGAGAGTGCGAAACTATTCGAGGCATATTTACACTCAGCGCGAAGGAAATAACATACATACACACTACAAGAAGAAACGACGAAAAGCGAGAGCAGCGCTTTCAAACGAGCTTGTGCAATGGTGCAGGTGTACTTTCTCGCACAACTATAGCTATCGTTAGGAGGAGAAAGATTTCGTGGAGGGAGTGCATCGATAAAAACGACTGACAAGAAAAAGGACATCGATTTCGCCTTCGAGCAGTCTTAGGCTAATGCACAAGGAACCTTATAACTTCTGATTGTGCGACGCATGACGGGCTATTTGCCATACCAGAACTGGTTGTCGTACCAGAAACGAGGATGGGCTGGCTTTCGGTCTAATGATGGGTGTTGTCCTCCATTGTCTGTGGAAGCCTTGAATGGCCGAATTCCATTGCGATCCTTGTACGCAACTTGCACGTGTGTTTTTCCACGGTGTCATAGCCCAATACACTGGTGTGCTTCAAAGGCAAAAGTGGGTTCCGCGCCGTAGGGTTGAGCCGCTGGTTTACATAACACATTTTAAAGAATACATAGCCGTAATGGGTTATTTATAATTTCTTGTCACAGTTGCAGTATTTGAAGTATTGCAAGAAGTGTCTCTTTTTGGTGTTTGTACCGCCTTCCGTTTGTACCGCGTTAGTATTGTTGTAGAGCACTCTTAATCAGGCCCCGCTTAAAGTGCTAGATATAGCGAAGAAACCGGACATTTTTTTTCTGTTTTCCTGGATATAGCCAGCATATAACCAGCACGTTATTAAGAGTGTACACACAAAGTGCCGCCATTTTGGACTTGTCTCTACTTACGCCATCTCACTCCCCTCATCACTTACGCCGTCTAATACTAACGTCATTTAAATCAGTTTGAGTGCAGGTAGTCATAAATGGGGGGCCCTGACACATAGTAGTTAATTCTATGGCAAAACATTAAGTGATTCTGCTTGCAACTTTATATTTTTTGCACCAAGCAACCTATGCCCGCCGAATCCATTAAAAACACCAAAGTTCGAAAGTGCTAATGCCCGGTCACTAACTCATCTCACGTGCCACATGGCAAAGCAGAAGGTATTGCGTGTCGGACATATGCGGCAAGGAAGACATCCTGGTTCGTTTAGAGTAATCACATACGCCTTTGTGCCAAGTAAGTGCCCATGAAGTGTTTGCCACTGATCATTTTCATTGACTCTTTATATGATAGTTAGAAAATCAACACAATTCAATCGGACTCACTAAAAACTCCGCGAAGGGGTCACTACGACTCAACCTCACGAGAATTCCGTTCATTCGGATTCAGTCATACTCAGACTCACCAAAATACTGCTGAACCCGGCTTACTCGGAAGCAAACTGACAAGGATTATAGTCGGCCACACTGACCTGCACTGAGATTATTTAAAATTACGCTCGAGAGAGCTCACTCCCGTTAGACTTACCATATTTTTTTCCAAGCCAGACTCCCTCAAGATGAACGTCATGGATTGGTCAGAGTCTGAGTGAGTCTGAGTGAATCGACTCATGAGTGAGTTTCCCGACCTATGCTGGCGGTTCGACATCTGTTGTCATTGCCTGCACGCGGCACAAAAGCTGACGTATTGCATTGCTATCAACAAGCAGCGTTTTAAAGCATGGGGAGTGTTTCCATTCAAACTTTGAGTCTCATGAACTATTCGTACAATGGAAACTAACTTTCATTTAATTGCTTTCCTGTTATTTTGTACGCTCGAACGTTGGAGTAACATGCATATTTTTAGACAGCAGGTATTTCAGAACGCCGAGTGCTGCTTTTTTTTTCTAATGAAACGGACGTATAGCATTCAGTGGCCGAAAGGCTCCTCTGACATGCAGCGCAACATATGCTCCTGAATGCACGATTGAATGGAACGTTAGCTTCACATAAGATGAACTTAAAACAACTTTGTGGATAACAGTCGGGTCGTCAACGTCAAATATGTTTTATATATACATGTCCTTATAGCGCAATGTCATACCAAAAAGGCGTCCTTGTGAATATTGGTGACTATTCTCAATAAAACTGGATAATTAAAAACTGCAATAATTATCAGGAGCTTCTATCCTTACGGAGTAGCAACTGAAAATAGAAAAGATAACACATTTGTTATCATAAGCGCAGCAGTAAAGCCAGAAAGTGTAACTTTCGAAGTTGTACGGTGTTAACATAGACAGGTAGACAAAGGCTACCTATTGCACAAGCAAGGCCCTATATATGAACGGCCATTTGGGTGGTGATGCTCACTGCCTACATAACGCAGTTGTCTTAGGAATTACCTTATTATAAAATATTGTTCGGTTTTGTGCACTGTACCCTTTAGAACTATCACTGTTATATGCTCTAGAAATGCTGCCAAGTTTTAGGAAACATTGAGGTACATCAGGCCCCAAAACGAGGCACGCAGAATCATTTAAATAACTTACAAACATAAGAGATGCATGTATGGTTGTTTTACAGCGAAAGCTGTTATGAGATCATTTCACCGGCCGTTTTTGGCGCCGTAGTTGTCCGCCGCCGCCGCCGCCGCCGGTGTCCGTAACCAGTATCGCTCGAAATAAGAAAAAAAACGAAATAAGAAGAAATTCCAGGATGTAACGAGGTTCGAACCTGGGCCCTCTGCGTGTGAGCCCAGTATTCAACCTCTGAGCCATGCCGGTGGTTGAAACTGCTTTGCAAAAAGGTCCTATACAGGCTTCGTGTCGGGAACGAACCACATTAGCATATGCAATATAGCGTGGTAGAAGAATAAAATAAGCACCAAGCGTCGCACAACGCGAATTCTATAACCAGGCGTCACACAATGCGAATTGCGCAACGAGTAGGTTGTTGATTGCTTCCAACCCATTACAAAGGTCTCTGCCATAATTCTTCGTCGTCATCAGGCACAGCATCAACAAAGTGCGCATAATGCCTTGCATGCGTTTAGCAGATAGCACGGCTCTCCGTAGAATGACGAAAAATGGCACAGTGCCTGCTGCCCTACTTCTCAAAAATTATAATGATTTATAGCGTAGTGGGTTCCTCGCAAGTGCACTTGTATTGGTTGCCAAGGAAGCCCATAAGCGCATGATCCATTTCCTCGGGGTCTCAGTAAAGTTCTTCGCACCCCTCCCCCGTCTCTCCCCCACGTCAGCGTATGTTATACAGCGTGACGGCAGAGGGAAATAGCGACCGGGCGTCACCCAGTGCAAATTACATAACTGGTGGGCCGTTTAAAGCTTCCAACCCATTACAAAGGGCTGAGCCGTAATTCTTCATCGTCATCAGTCGTCGCGTCAACAAAAGTGCACATAATCCCTTACTGACGTGTAGCTGGTACGTCGCTTCTCCGCAGAATGACGAATAATGGCTTAGTAGGCGCTTCCCAACTTCACGAAAATTTGATTTATGGCGTAGTGGGTACCTTTCTAGTGTACTTGTATTGTAGCCCCAAGAGAGCTTACAACGGGCTCTTGAAACGCCGCTCTTCCAGCTTTCGCTGTGACTGTGCTGCGGTTTCAGCGCAGGCCTGGCGTTTTTTTTTGTCCTTGCTACGTTACGTTATGTAAATTGTCTTTTTTGAAATATTCACTGCAAAAATATTATTTACGCACATTGGCAATAAACAATGACTGAACGATTCAAAGGTTTATGTAAAGGAAGCAGTAGCAGGTAGGCTGCCTAATTAGAAAAAGATGGTTCATCGCTCCGTCATAGGAATCGGAATAACACGAAAGTAAAACGTGCCCTTCCAGAAGTAATTGAATGTATACTGTACATTGATACAAGATAGTTTGTACAATGTGTATCGATTTCTGGCAGCTATAGCACCGTTTAACGTGGATGCACCCACTTTGATGATTGGTATTACATCTCCATCCCGACGACTAAAGTTCATGTTAAATGATTAAACAAACCCTTGTGGTAGCTGTAGTAGTTAACGGTGAAAGCGTGATCAGAGAACGAGGTGTGATAGCCAGAACAGCGTCCACATTGGACGCAGAACTTGGTCGCCATCCCGCGGCATGTTAAAATGGGATTGAAGACCACGGCCGGACTAGAGGGAAACGCAAAGCGTGCCGGGCTGCCATGGTAGCCCGGCCGCGATTTTACTGGGACGAGCACGTGAGCGGGGAACGCGGTGTTACAGCCAGGTGAGGCAGGCGCGCGTTGCAGAGCTATTTTAGGGGCGAAGCTCCTTAAGGCGGCACCCGTTCGTCCCTCGTAGTCGTAGTAGTGCGTAACCAGTCGTAACGCTAGTACCAGATCTTGACCTCCAAGGTGGTGCCGGTGGGAGATTTTTCCTGTGCGTTGTTGAACAACAAAAAATTCGCAGCGTGCGCGTTAACTAAAAGCCGAATTCTTCTGTCTCTCATTCCCCATTAGCAGCCATTGGCATGTTCCAGTAGGAAACGTTAGTAGAAGTAGAAGTGTAAGTGTTAGCTAAAAGCCGACTTCTTCTGTCTCTCATTCCCATTAGCAGCCATTGTTTACCTCCAAGGAAGTGCCTGGTGAGATTTCTCCTGTGCGTGATTAAACAATAAAAATCTTGTTCAAAACCCAGTTGATCGATGAAATAAACCAACGAAAGACGCCAGATGTTTTGTAAAAGCAAAACGAAAGAACGCCAGATGTTTCTAAAGCAAAACGAAAAGACGCCAGCTGCTTAACGAAAGACGCCAGATGTTTTCTAAAGCAATGGTTTTCTAAACAATGAAAATTCACAGCGTACATGTAAAATTAAAGTGAGCTGCAAGTCGTCATAACTCATCGAACATTTAGTATAAACGCGTCCGATCTCACGTCGGTGATGATGTACTGGCCAGAATTAACGGAAGGTTCACGGTTTACCGAAGAACCACCGCTGCTTCGCCCACTCACCATCATTCACTCCGTGGATATGCTGTGATTTTTTTGGTTTGATTAGGGTGATGCTATGAGCGAGGCCGACGCTTTTACGACGCTTTTACGACGCTTGGGCTAAGCTCGCCACCTCGCGGTGTGTTAAGGCATTGACAAAATTGAACTTCTATTGAAACGCGCCGAATGGGACGGACGTGTAACGCGTCGGATGTGCTAATCGCGGAGGCCACAGTAATGACGGATTACTTTTCTTTACCGCTCCCAGAGGGCAATACCACCCCGCCGACCGGGAGAGTGGTAGATATAAAAGGTGCGTTTCTGAAGCCTCTAGAGTCTGTGACCGTGGCGCAGTGGATAGCGTGCCCAGCATCTGTTGTTGAGGACCGAGCGGTCGTGGGTTCGATGCCCGTTGAGGAGCTTTTTTATTTGCTATCTGATCGTGTAAATTTTTTCGACGTCACTTCCGTGAAGGAAATATGTCGCTGATGTCTTGGTGGACCCCGGCATAAAGCACTTTCGTGTTAAAAAAATCAGCAGCGGGATATATTAAATGGCATACTTCATTACATTCATAGAGAATAGGTAAGTTCAATAAGAATAGGGGTCTGTTAGGATCAGCTCTCTTTTTCAAAAGTTACAGCAGCTTCTGCAAATCACACCACGCATCTCCACTCATTGTTTCAAAAAACTAAGTAACAACCACTGTAATTACTCCTAGTTCGACTAATTGATGACAGGCGCCTTAACGCACGTTGTGCTCACCCTGCTCAATACAATACCGGGATGTTAGAATGCTTGCTAAGCAGTAGAAGTAGTACAAAATCGCCAGTTCGCAACCCTAGAAGTTTTGCGAACTAAAGAGCATCGTCATTTGCAGCGATAAAAGTCTCAGTGACTCATATATAAAAAGGAGATAATTTCTTTGTGTACCTACACATTTAGGGAAGTACATAAACCTGGTTGTCCTGAAAAAAAAAATGTTGTCTCCATGCTACAGTGATCTTACCGGCACTGCCACCAGGCTATGCAATTGGCGGTTGTAGTTTTTACGAATACCTTGGAGCATCAGATGCATCGTTTGCGGTTTTTGCCTGGCTCATATAAAATAGCGAGGGTGATTCTACAATTCTGTTCCGCTGTTCATATAGCGCGTACGCATATACTTTATGCAAACATGTCAACTGAACTATTACCCTTCCATGAATGCCTCACAAAAATGTCCAGACATCTATAAAATACCAGTTCCAAGAATGTGGCCCAACTTTCAAACAAGAAAGAAAAAAAAACACAGATGCAGTGTAAGTTTAACAAAAAACCAGTAATTTATCCGCACCTCTGTTTGCTTTTTTTTCATATGTGAAGTAATACGCTGACATATGTAAGTTTGGGGCTAGAAGAATGTTTGCTTGTATGTCTGCTTATAAGTTTCCGGAGGGCAGAGACCCCCCCCCCTCGATATTATGATGAATGCGAGTGTTTTACCGGAAATAAATAATGAAAATAGCTGTTTTTCTCAAATAGTCATGGTTTTGCGGCTACCGTGAGTGCTGCGTATTAACGAAGATGACCGCAAACGACGCAGTATCGCTAAAGCCATCAACTTTACCACCTGCATCCGAACAATAACAAAAGCTCATGCTCATGAATTACCGTCCTAGCAGCAACTAGCCGGTGCTAGCTCCAACTTTCAATGTCTCCTGAATGGGCCCCTATTCTCCTGGGTTCTCTTTTATTAATTAACCTAGACGTGTTACTGCTGAAAAAGATACTCTATGTTGTTGGAAGAACGTCACATAGTTGCGTTTAATGTTGAAACCTATATGAAAAATGACGGCGGCACTCACCGCAATAGCACAAATTATATTGGTATTCTTTACGGCAGGTAAGCATTCGAGGAAACGTACATTTGTTTTGAAAAATGTCGTTGCATGATTTTCCTTGTAGAGCTGCAAGAACACAGAATGGATTTCTTCTTGTATGAATGGAAAATTTTCACCAGGTGTACAGAAGAATTTGCAATTTAGCACTATTCGCTTCACCTGAACGCTCGACATTAATATCGGAAGTAGGCGTGGGAGAGCCGGACAAACAAATAAAGATGAGGCGTTCTTCGATGCCGTGGCATGTTTATTATGTAATTTAGGGGAACTAGAAAGAGAGAACGATGCACAGGCGAAATGACAATTAAAAAAATACACATGAGAAAGACAACTAACTGAAAACTGTAGCTGAGCAAACATGTATACCAATAAACGAATGAACTCTATGCGTTCATGGCTGAAAATTCTTGGAAGCAATTACTAGTTAAAAACGCGTATTTTATTAATTTCCTTCGTGACACTGATGTAATGGTGGTCTCACAATTAGGAGATTTCTTTTATTATGTATAGCTGAACGACGCAGTTGTGAGAGTTCTTTTTTTTACATTTTGTTGCTGAGTATTCACACTTACTCTATTATATGTGCGGAATTAGCGCTTTTTAATGAAGAGTATTACTGGCTGCCGTTAGTTATCGTATGACTCCTTTATATATAAGAAAATAAAACGTAAAACATATGGACAAGATACTTAATTTTGTGAGCATGGTCTAACCATCGCGTACAGTAGGTGGAAGCACGTGAAAGGTCGGCAATATTCACTTTCGCCAAAGCCATGTGAAGAATGTGTTAAAACGTGATCACAACACATTATATAAGGTACTTGGGGAAATCCGGTTCCTGTTTAGTTTCCTAACGTCGCAGTGTACTTCCGTCGTTTTGATTTGGCAACAAAGTGCTTATGACGCTCTAATAAAGCCACCACATATTGAAGAAGGTCATATTTAGGTGCTGTTGTGCTATTCAGAACTAGCCAATCGTAACTTGCATTTGGTGCGCATTCGCCTCTTCACAGGTTTGTATGACCGCCTGTGGGCATAGAGTACTTATGGCAAGAAAGAATGTGTTGGGCAATCTGACACTGCTGATTCAGTCAGTGAAGATAAGGTGCCAAGCAGCTTTGTGGGACTGCAAAGTTTCACTTTTATTTAGACCTAAACACCCCTTCACCAGACTTAATTGTGGATTTCGGTTAAACGTTGAGGTTTTTACGCTCCGTCTGGGTAATACATTGCCAAACATATCTATTATGATGCGTTCGTTATTTGGCAAAGAAGAACTTCAACTGTCATGTTGCCAGCCACCAGGATGCACGGACTATTGTGAGCACAAGCGGTCTATTTTCGTTCCTCCCCTAGTCCCGCAAGCGGCGTTATTTCCGAATTCTCCCTCATTTGACAAGAATCGGGGCAGCACATGATATTCACCTGATTAGACTTCACTTTCTTCTTATTTTCTTCATTGACTGTGCTTTTCGGCGCACGGTCAGCGGCGGGGTAGCGCGCTACGCATTAGATGCTGAACTGACGTCACGTCCCGCAGTCAGTGACCTTCCAAACAGTGTATGTGCGTGTGACAATCTTTCAAGAAGCGCTGTTTTACTAGTATGGAAATTATTAATGTGAAAAAGCGTCTTGAACGGCCAACTAAAGATCTGGAACTCTAAATATGTGCTCTCACCAAGTGTGCAATAACATGCAGTGACATTCTGAAAGCAGCAGAGTGTTCCCCCTTGCTGAGCAGAAGTGTTGCAGCTACGGCCATCTGGAGGAAAAAGTAAATTATTAAAGAAAAAGTAGAGCATACCGCGGGGCATTAAATATTTCTTCTATAAGAAATCGTCATTCACAGTTTAAATTAGCAGAACCAGCAACGCTTCATCTAAGTAAAAAATTGAAAGTAATGATAATTATTGGGGTCCCGAAACCACGATATGGTTATGAGGGACGCAACAACTGAAAATATATTATAAAATTGGCTGCACATAAAAAGTACAGTTTTGAGACGTTTTATTGGCAATATGACACGCTCTTTGCATATGAAAATTAAAGAAACCTCCTTGCAGAAGTCAGTAGTTTCTACGAGCTACAAATTGTAGGTCTGCAGACACATTCATTCTTTGAATAGTTATTGCCACCAAGAGATTTAACTCACCATATATAACAGGGAAGAGAAAAAGTTCTCAAGGTACCTAATTGCTTTCAGCAAACAAGAGCAAACGAGAGACACTCAAGAAGCGCGAGATGTCAGAAGTTTCCTTGCTATAATTCATGTGACATTTTACGCCAAAGTACAGTGTTTTGCAGAATGTCAACTTCGAATAGAATCGCCAGGTGTCTTGAGCGTGGCATTGTGAACAGTTGATCCAGTAGTGCTATTCAGCATCTTCGGAAAGTTACTCCACAACATTTTCAACGACATGTTTCAACATTATTTTCAACGACATGCACTTACAACTTTCCGATTCAATAACTTAAGAATAGAGATATTGTGTGACAGATAATCTGAGTCTCAATAATGTCATTAAAGAGAACTATACAAAAGTCAACGGCCCCTGACTTCAGCATCTACTCACAATGTGTTTGCGTTCCTCCGTATATGCAAAAAAGTGAACCAAGCAGAATGCCACCAACGTACACGGCACTCCCTCTCATAATGGCCTCTGAAAATATTTTAAAATGTCATCAGGTTTTTTGTGAACGCACAATGATTAACCCACATAACACGGATTTTGACCGAAAATTGGTTGTCATGGCCCCTTGAACCAGATAAAAAGAGACACCATAGCATATTAAGTTAGTATCACCGCGTGCATGAATTTGACATCTCTTCGTCACACAGTCAATATCAATGAGCGCTCAGTGATCGAGAGCTCTGTGCTGATCTACCACTAACCGGTGAGCATGCATCTCACCATAACTTTCTCTCCTTGGCGCGAGCCAATGGGGCCCTGAACTAAGGGCTCCACCCAATGAGGATAATCCTTGAGGCCTCCGCAAATAAAAGTTTTCTCTCTCTCGAAGAAGAAGAAAGCACACAAGCGAAATGTTCGATGAAGCTTTTAACGTCCCCACTAAATTTATAAAAATTTTACAGAGTCTGTTTGACGGCCGAATTCGAGTGCACGCATTTCTACAGTGATCATAACACCATCACGCTTGGAGGTCCTTCGTTTTGAAGGAAGCGAGACGTGAATTGACGAAAACGCGCCACAGATATATGCAAGAAGCCGGTATACTTTCACTATCACAGCAATAATATTGCTGCACGGTCCATCACTTTGAAGTGCACTCTGCTGGTATTTTCGCACGTGCTGTCCCTAAAATCGCGTGTAGTGTAAGATCAGTGATATCAAATGATAGTCGCTGAATATTCAGTTGTCTATTTCAATAAATGTACGTGCGTTAGGTTAATATTGATTGAGTTTACAAAATAGCAGATAAACTATTTCTACTCTGAACGTATATAATTTGTTCAGGTTAGAGAATATAATATATGATCACTTACATGGAGAACAGCGCGCTTGCTCCAAATAAACGTTTATTCTCTCTCTCTGACATGGAGATCTATCTTCTATTGCTTTGTTAACTCCCGAGGAAAACAATGACTCCTTCCACAGCTGCTCCACTTGCGTATGCACACAGGTGATGCCTGTTGATAAGCTGCAAGCATGAAAGCAACGAAAACTCCGCAGCGAAACAGCTCGCCCTTTATATAACATTTCGAATATGCCACTAGTCTCGATTGCGTGAATAGTAGGTAGCCCAGATACATTACATGCGACTATCGCTGCCTACGCTAAAAAATACGTGTCTGCGCGGCTAAAAAGAACTTTCTCCCGAATTTCAGTGCTTTCTGAGACCCGAAGGAGGCATCCAGATTTTGCAGTTTTTTGGGGGAAAACAGCTACTGTAAATCGAGAAAAGAAATTCGACAGCTGGGACGTCTCGGGTCATGGGCAAAGTATAGCAGATGTTTGCGTGACTACAGCTTGCGCCGCTGAGAAAATCTTCTAGTTTTGGAAATTATTCTAAAGAAATGTCTAGGGGGATGAACTTACCAGAAAATATACTATATTTCAGAGAGAAAATTCAAGTGTCACCTTTCATAAACGCTTCTACAAATGCGCAAAAGAACCCAAGGGGAAACTGATAAATGGGTATTTGTGCCGGGATTCGTAGGCATATTGAAGTCAATTCATGCGTAATACATCTAGCTATATAAGTGCAAATTTGGATGACCTTCTTTCGAGCAATTTCTCCCGCATTACTGTTTTTTTAATTCGTTGGAGCAGACAATGTCAGCGCAAAAATGTTTTTTTTAGGTGAACGTTTTAGACGTATCAGGAAACGCGAGAAATGACAATCGGCATCGGCGCCATCACGGGCGATACAGAAAATCATCCTCCAGAGTTGACGTCAACAGATGCGCTATCATGACGTCGTAGGCAGTCAAAATTTGTGATGTCCCTATGACGTCAAATCACGTGACGTCCCGTGCTTACATCATCGCATGGTCAAAGATGGGCCGATCACTGAGGCAGTCAGAAATCAGGTGAAGTGTGCAAAGCTTGCAATGCCTCCGATCCTGAAAGTAGTGCAGGGGCACTTTAGGTGCAGAAAGCTTTTCGAGGGCGGCGGGGTAGAGTCAGTATATCGACTGAGAACAAAAAGAAGATGGCTTTCGTCTTCCAGTTGTCTTAGGCGAATGCATAAAGGGCCGTGTGTTTAATGGTCCATTAAAAGTACGGAACAATTAAAAAAATAACTGTTTGAAACAATTCCTTGTAGTGTACGTATGTCACCAATAAAGTGATTATCAGTCGCGTTATCTAGCGTTACCCAATGTATTGCCAAATACTTACCGCACTATATGTATGAGGTGCTTACCGCGGCGGAATTCCTCTCGCGTGCTTTCCACAGGACCCGTTGCGCCATCTAACGTTCCTTCATCGTAGTTCCCGTGAAGGCGCTTGCGGTTCCTTTGGGATTTGAAAAGAACGGTGCCCGTTCATACGAGTCGTGCACCATGGCAGCGGTCCCGTCCAGCACTTCATTATACATACCCTGCGATATCTTGCGCCAACGCTGTAAAGCTTAGCATAGAGCCTTTAGCCTGGCTTTTTCCTCCGCGTATCGCTTTTCAGCGCTAAAAAGCGTGGCGTGGCTTTCTAGAACATGCTGTCTTAAGCCTCCAATAAAAATTTCAGAGTCGCCGCCAGCAGTATTTGCTGTGACGAGTACAAATTGCGGGGAACTCTCTGCTGATATACTGTTGTGGTATGCTGCCTCTGTCTTCACCAATTTAGCATTACTAGAACGCCTGCGTCACATTAGAGCTGCATGGTATTTCGTTGAACCACTAGAGCATCTTCAGCCATAGCTGCTTCCTCCCGATGGCGGTTAAGGCGAGCGGCATTTGGAACTTTCCTAACTCCGTGTCGCAGAACGTTTCTCCACTTAAGGGATCCCTGCGACACAAATAAATAGCCTGTCGTTTTCAAGGCTTGTTCTGGTACTGCGGAATGCTCTGACATCGTTGCGCAAGTAGCAACGCCAAAAACGAACCTGTTATCATTTTATTTCACCGGATAAACCACCTTTATTTCGGACTATCGCTACACACGTCGGCTATTTTGGTTATGGGAAGTGATGTTTCGTCATGTCACGACAAACGCCGTGCGTTTTGATTGGCTTGACGCGACAAGTAGCACGTAAAATTCATATGTGTCAGCTAGGCCATATTACCAAGCTTTAAAATATAAAACTCCTTTTTTATGCTTTCTCAGAAACAAGTCGCTTCGGTTTCTATCTGATGTACTTTCAATACAACGGACAGGACGCGAGGTGCACTGTCGAACTGGTGGGAATGGTAATCAAACGATAGTTTTCCGCGTTTTGCCTTCTGCGGCATCGGGCGATATTTGCCAAACCAGCAGAAGCGAAACACGCGGCGCTCTATTCGGCACAATGCTGTCAACGATAAAAGAAAGATTCTAAACGCTTACCAACCGACGCCTTCCGCATCATAGGGCGGTAGCGTTTTTTTCCGAGCCCTCGGAGCCATCCTCGCGTTGCGCGGATCTCAGCGACGCACTTTCAATTTACAATGATGTGTCCGGATCAAGGAGGTTAAAAAAAGATTGCTGGAGTGGCCATTATTGCGCAAGAGTGAAGCCGTGCCCACCAAACGATGGCGGCTGCGCCCGCCATCTTAGTAGGGGCACGATAAACCATCGGCGTTCGGCGAAGGAAAGCGAGCGTTATCATCGCGCGCCAGTCGAGTTTAATATAGCAACGTTTACGGGTCAGATACTGCTCCAAGTGTTCTTTGAGTTACTAGTTTTCCAAAATAAGCCTCAAAGTCGTGGCAAATTTTATTGGAGATCAATCGCCAATACTCATCTCGATGGGTTCCTTTTGTCGTCAACAACGATCATTTATTTTATAATTAACGTAGTACTTACACTAACAGATCAAAACCATTTGATCTCTAAGTAGGCACCACCAGAAAAGAGCATGTTTCCTAGTTCTTCGGTGGGCAAAAGCTGGCTTCACTTTTGCTGGCAAGATGTTGCGAGAATTTTTTTTTAAAACCTCCTTGGTCCGGATACAGCACTACATGCAGGGCATTGCTGCGTCGCAAGATCTCGCGCTCAAGGTTTTTTTAGGTCACCCAGACTCATTGTTTGCACTACACGAGAAACTATGCGACTGGCAGCTAGACCACGCACGTGGTTCGTCGTAGCCATGCCGTTCGTCCCCGTCGTAGTGCGTAACCAGTCTTAACGCTAGTACCAGATCTTGACCTCCAAGGTGGTGCCGGTGGGAGATTTCTCCTGTGCGTTGTCGAACAATAAAAAATTCGCAGCGTGCGCGTTAACTAAAACCCGAATTCTTCTGTATTTCATTCCCCATTAGCAGCCATTGGCATGTTCCAGTAGGAAACGTTAGTAGAAGTAGAACTGTAAGTGTTAGCTAAAAGCCGACTTCTTCTGTCTCTCATTCCCATTAGCAGCCATTGTTTACCTCCAAGGTAGTGCCTGGTGAGATTTCTTCTCTGCGTGATTAAACAATAAAAATTTTGTTCAAAACGCCGTTGATTGATGAAATAAACCAACGAAAGACGCCAGATGTTTTCTAAAAGCAAAACGAAAAGACGCCAGATGTTTCTAAAGCAAAACGAAAAGACGCCAGCTGTTTCTCCTCTCCTCGTTTGGCTTCCCTCGAATATCATAGATAAATAAATGGACAGGTTACTGCTACTTATATTACACATCTGAAGATTTTTCGGCAGTAACGAACGGTAGAAAAATGTCTCCACAAACAAGTAAATAGTAACATTACTCGCCGCAAATGCCAACAGCCACAACGGGCGCTTCCTTCATGCCTGTGAGTGGTACGTCGTGAGCGCGGTGAAATTTTGTGTGAGGCGTCGTAGCCACGCGATGATATAACATATAGTTCTTCGTGCGTGTGTGCGTAGTCTGTGTGATTAAGCTCATAGATTAATCGTGCCGCTCACTGACATTATGGCGTGAGCAGTGCTCCTCGGCAAGAGCAAACGTGGTAGGCGAACCCGATCTTCACCGCGGATGTCTTTCAATTAAACTGATTGACGCGCAAACTCGGGTACAAACTCGTCGATTCTGGAAAGGCCCCAGTTCAACTCGTGACTGTCATAGTGCTGGAATGACTGTCAAGCGTTTCATGCACTGGACGCTACGGAGCAGCTTTTTCGCACATAAAATAATTTGGTCAGCCTGCACTACTTGTGAAAGGCTGGAGCCATCGATGGAGCTCTTGATCACCTAGCGTCTTCCAGCTTTTAGGTGGGTCGTCTACTCAGTCAGCTCGGTCTGCTTCGGATTGAAGACCACTTCAGTTCGGTTTCAATTTTGATTCTAGTAATTAGCTAGACCTTAATTAACATGGTATTTATTAGTCTTGTTTTTTGTTATAATTTAATTAACACGACATTTAGTACTCAGGTCTAATTAGTAAAGCTTTACTTAGTAGGGGATTAATCTAAACCCCGAAATTATAAATAACACGGTCTTAGTTATCTCGATCTCAGCTTTACACGGCTTAACTAGTATGGTCTTCGTACGATGTGGCTTAATTAGCTCGATCTTAGCATGATCTCACTTAATTAGCTCGGTCATAGTATGTCCTGACTTAATTAGCTAGGTATACCGCCAAGCCAATTAGCTAATCAGCCAAGCGCACATGCTCGGGGAGCGAGCAGACGATTAATAGGACGACGGAGAGGGCGCGCACCGGCTGAGCAACGCGGTAGAATGTACAAGCCAACCAGGGTTGCCAATGGTGGCTACTTTTCGCCAAATTGGCGAATTTGAGAGGCCCGTGGCGACCTAAAATTATGAATGGCGACATGGCGAATTTTTGGCGATTTTCAGCTTGGGTCTCCACTGAGTTATGCATCCTAAGCTCAGTGCTTTCCCAACGAATGAGCGGCACTATTCTCTGTATTTTTCTGGGTTTTGAGGTGCACATTGCGCGCCGTTCTGTATGTCCGTCCTGTAATTCGTGTGTACATCCTCAGTTCATCTAGGTGCTTCTAACTCAATTCATCTAGATTCATCTAGATGCTTCAGAGCTTCGCTAAAGTTTCGCTTCTAAAGGGGCTAGATGACGGGTTGGTCGTGTGTTCCGGCCATTTGTTCCGCCAAAGCTCCAACTATTCTGAATAGCTTGGCGACCTATTCACCGCTGCAGTATCCCCTAATCGAGCTCGTATAGCGAAGATGGGCGGATACGCGGGTGTTCGTGCAATAAAAAATTATTTATTCAGGCATTTTCTACTGTTCTCTGTGAGCGTGTGCAATGAAAACAATTGCTATATAACATTTTACAATGTGTACCTGTTCAATTATAACGCACTGGATTGACGCGGGTAGATATAATATATATGAAAGGGACAGTGGCGTCCGGTATCATATTAGTTCGCACTGAAAGGTATAAGACTCACTAATGAACGATACCTGTAAGAATTCTGTCTTACTACTTTCAATAAACCTGTTAATCCTTTTTTTCATTTAAGGGGTTGTAAAACTGTCTACAAACAACGCCTTCGCGGCTTTCGCCCAAGGTTTACCACACTTTTACCTTTGAAACGAGCGGACAGGGATGGAAGGATATCATGAGCGTTTTATCCTTTCATACTTGCGCCTCCGCGCACATCTTGCGGCTAGTCGGAGAACCACGTGCACCAAGCACTCCCATGGTGAAGGGGCGATGTGCGTGGCATTGTGAAATGTCAATACACTTTCAGGGCTTTGAATGGCATTGTATTCTACAGGGCTATACATCTGTGGAAGTTCTTATTACTAGGATATGCCGCACATATCTAGAATGGCGACTTTTTTGGCGAAATTTGTAAAAAAAATGGCGACTTTTGGCGACTTTCTCCTCGTCGTTTGGCGACATTTACTCGAAAGTCAGTGGCAACCCTGAAGCCAACCATGATGATTACACACCTGGCCCTAGCGATTAGCGCCAGCCGCGTTGTTCTAAGGCGCTCGGCTGGAGCTAGTCTCAGAGGCCGCGGTGCTTATTATTCTAAAGGATGATTTGTGTAGACATTAAATGCTTGAAAAGGAATTTAAACAGTCCGTTCCTCTAAAAATATCTTGAGCAAAAGTTTCTGACAGTTTTCTTGCATGGGTGCACTTCAGCACTCAGTGAACGACAAACAAATGAAAGAAGATGCCTCTTGTTTAATAATCATAATATCTGAGATTTAACGTCCCAAAACCACGATATGATTATGAGAGACGCCGTAGTGAAGGGCTCCGTAAATTTCTACCGAATGTGGTTCTTTAACGTGCATCTGTATCTAAGTAGACGGGCCCCAAACATTTTCACCTCCATCGAAAATGCATTCGCCGCGGCCGGGATTGGATCCCGCGACCTTCGTGTTAGCATTCAAGCGCCACAACCACTAGATCAAAGTGGCGGGGCTGCCCCTGGTTTGAAGACACTACACAAATTTGTCGACCGCCCTTGACGTGACGCCGCATTCCATCGTAACCAATGGAACGCACATTGGAACGCACATTTATGTACCTTTAGAAATGGGACATTACGAAAGAAATGTTACTGCGTCAGCTACGAATAACACCTTTTATTAGATGCGAAGTATCTTAAGGCGGAGCTCAATCCGGTGGTGGTGGTGTGCGGCGTGACCACCCTTACTGCGCATGCGCATACCCTCTCCACACACCTCCTCTCCACTCCCCCTCACCATTCCCCATGTCCTCTACCCCTCTCCTCTTTCCCTCTCCACTCACCCTCTCCCCTTCCCCTTCCTCGCTCCCCTGCCCCTCTCCACTTCCCTCTCTCCCCTCCCCTCTCCCATACCCCCTCTCCACTCCCCTCTCCCCTTCCCCTCTCCCATACTCCCTCTCCACTTCCCCTTTCCACTCTTCCTATGAAACGCGGCCTAGACATGCCGAAATTCTCTCCTGCGCAACGCCGCGATGAGCTCGAGCGCATGCGCGTCCCCTCCCCTTCTCTCTCCTCTCCTACGCTGCCCCCCTCTCTCCCGCCTGTCGACCGCGTTCCCCGCTCGCCCTGTGAGAATTAACGGCCAGGCTAGATGGAAGATACGACGCGCGTAGCGTCCCTCTTCGCGTTCCACGACGCGAGGTCGGTAGCATGCCCAACGAACGCCAACGGAACGCGATCGTGCAACTGCTCCGGCTTCGCATCGCCTCATGGTCCCCTTTAGGCACCCGTCACTGACCAGAGGGCGCGATGGAGCTCTTATCGAACGCCTAAGTGGTGAGGGCACCAGCCGCCAGGGATACCAAGAAAATGAAACGCTCGCTGGACACATGGACGTGCTCAAGTGTCTCCCTTTTGGGCGCCTCTTTCAACGAACGCTTCCTACGTGCGTTCGGATGTTGCCACCGCCTTCAATGCAGCACAAACGCGTTTTGAACGCGCTCTTTTCAGGCTTTGCCAAGGCAGCACAAACGCTACAAACGCGTTTCAAACGCACTGCATTGAGGCGGTGGGAAGTCACGTTCAAGTCAAGGAGCGTTTCTGAACATGGAGGATGCGGAGGATAGACACTCGATTTTGCAGCGTCTACTCGCTAGGCTGTGTTTTCTGGCGCTACCATCGTATTTCGGAAACTGCATTGCCGGGTGCCTATAGCGGGAGATGGTGTAATTTTTTGACAGTGAACAGCTTGTTTCAGCATGATAAGAGGGCTACAATAACGGTACATATTGCAAAAAAAAAAGAGTGAGCAAATCAGCGCCGGAATCAAATAGGCATTACATGGATAGCGTTTCAAACAAGGAAAAAAAATGAAACATATAAATTGCTGTGGTAGGGCGGAGTTACAGCCTCTCGAACGATTTGTTTCTTGCGCACATCTTGCTTATTGTTTCCACAAATTGCAAATAAAAGAATGACACCATGCGAGTAAATGTCGTGACCTCTAAAAAAATTTCTGCGGAAGAATTTACTCTCACGCAAAGAATAAAGAAACAGAATACTACCGCATTTGTTTTATATATCTTGGACATAGAGTAGTCATATATAGTTATGCCCTCTGCGGTACACGTAGTTACTGCAATTGCAATTATGGGAACACTCCACATGCTTTAGACGTTTTGATGTTTAGTAGAAATATTTTTTGCAATGAACTTGTAAAAGATCCTTTCCACGAATGCTCAAAGTGCGTTTCGACCAAAAAAATGATGTGCCACACATATCTTTGCAGGCGTATCTATGCACGCAAGACATGCACTTCGGTTGGTAAATGAACGCGTATCACTTGGTGTCCTAGTAACGGCACCAGAGCAACCCATATACCCCTAAATATATGGTCGCACGGAGCGGAAGATTGACTCCATATATAAAATTATGTAATCAAGCTACAATAGAGTTACGGCTTCAACAACATCCCTCAAAAAGCTTTTTATTGGCTAGATGTCACTTATCGCATGATTTCATACAAAAGGGCTTTTGTAATATTTCTGAAAATTTTTTATGTGACTCATCATGAAACAAATCCAAGGTTCACCTGAAGCTTCTATCTGCCCGGAGTACGGACTGAAAACAAGAAACAGAGCACAAAAGTTTGTATTAACATGATTAAAAACAATAAAAAGAAAAGTTTTTAACCACGTAAACATTCACAGCTACATGCCTACATGCCGCACTTGCCTTAGGAATCAGCGATTCATGATAAGTTTGTGCACTTTGTAATTGTTGGTGTTGTACGTCACAAAACCACGATACTATTATGAGGGACGCCGTGTAGTGGAAGGCTCCGGAAATTTCCACCTTCCGGGTTTCTTTAAGTTCACCTAAATCAAAGCAAACGGGCCTCAAGCATTTCCACCTCCATCGAAAATGCGGCCGCCATTGCTGGGGCTCGATCCCACGGCCTTCGGGTCAGCAGTCGAGCACCATAACCACAAAACCTCCGTGGCGATTGTGCGCGTTGTGTAGATCTGCTTGAAAAATATTTGTTACTGTGATGTCAAATTTTCAATAAACACTGCGGCGCAACTAGCACAGCGGTTAATCCCTGTGCACAGTTTTACATTGAAACAAACATAATTTAATTTTGTGTTTTCTGGTTCTCCTATATTCATGCTTGTGCGCCATACTCCTTTAATACTATTACTGTGTCATGCGTGACTTGAATTGTGAAATACTCTACAAGGTTGCCCAGTTATGGAGGCTTGCTGGGAGAATAGTAGGGGGCAATTTCACTAAGGAACCCGTTTTTCCGATGGTAAATCCCAATGATAGGTTTCGGAAAAACTCTATTTACTCTACAACTCGGGCTAGCTCGTCATACACGGTGGTACATCGCACAAAATACACTGAGAAATGTCACTGTCAAGCAGCTGGAGACTTTTCAGCACTCGTATAGCCTTTTCTTCACAAATAGTTTACTGTAGCACAACAGTGAATTAACAGGGCGAACAAGTAAATGTAAGGTGTTTAATCGAGGCATGACCGCTTGACTACCATGCACATATGGGCAGGAGGCAGTGGGCGAGATCACTGGCCTTCATAGGTCGGCAAATTCACTCATGAGTCGACTCCCTCGGGCTCACTCAGACTCAGATCGATCCGTTAGTCTGAGCCCGGGTGAGCCCGGGTGACTAATATTTCGGTGACTCTGAGTGAGTCGGGTTTAGGAAAATTTCCATGACGCTCAGTATGAGTAACCTCTAAGTGGAAAACGCCTTCACTGAGTCACAGTGAGTGAACTCGTTTTTTGCCAACTTATGCTGGCCTTTAAGAAGTGAGCTGTATAGCATACACCCGAATGATGCGTCAGCGCAGACGTACTGACAGGCAATACTAATACGACAATGTGCGTGTACCAGCCATTTCCCTTTTCTGGTGTGGTATGTGCGGCGCAGTTCTCTCTGACATAATTGCGCTTAGAGTAGCCACATCCCCTTCATTCTTAGTTGTTTATAACCAACCAATAAATGGCCATTTGTCTCATATATGGTCTGTTTAAATATACCATCCGGTTCTCGTAGCGTTTACATGAGGATTATCTCCGTTCAAGAGGAAAACGTTCCCAAACATAAAGTAAAAACTGCACGAAATCTATCCAGGTAGTTCATGCATAATATGTGGCCATTATATGTAAGTCAATGTGAGTAGTTCTGTTGTTGTGGGGAGGTACGTGCGGGAACGGGGATGGATATGTAAAATACTGATTATTGCAGTAACTCTTAGTTGTCATATTTGTACGCGTTACAGAAAATAAGTAACCGATTACAATTAAAATTATTCATTTAATGTAGAATTGTTACCACTGGTCAATTAACGCCCCAGAAAAGTAATTCAGCGATTACAGAAGTTCAATCGATTACGTTTCCTTTACTTTCCTTCACTGTTTTACTGTCGTTACACATTAAACACAAGTTTATTCAAACTCCAAGAAGCTACTGTGACTTGCAAGGCAGAGGGAACGCTGGAGGTTTGCGCGAAGGCTGTGAAGCTTACTGTGGATTCTGTAATATAGTATTACTCGTTGTTATCCTCCCCGTTTCTTCGTTAAGAGGTCAGCTGCTACACTAAACACTCTCTCAATGCATGCGCTGGAGGGAAGGATGGTATTATAACGTAAAAACACCTTGCGCACCAGTACGTAGTTGCAGAATGCTTCGATGCTAGTATCCATGTCCTCTATGAAGCGTCGCTCTTTGCTTTTGCTAGCGCTCGGGTAACGCGTTACAGGTAAGGCCAATGGAAAGGTGTGAAATAATCTCTGTGGGGACCCCCTGCCTGACAGGACGGGGAGTCCCTACAGAGCGGTCGCGTATTTTATGGCAAGAGAACTGCCGCAGAAGACTGGTTACAACATTATTTCGGAAACAGTAATTGATTACCGGAATCAATAACAAGAAAATGCAATTGATTGAACGCAATCGATTACTTGTAACGCATTACGTACAACTCTGTTTGTTTGCGGTTGTGATGACATAAACGCCTCCGGTGAATCCCAAACCTCCTTCACAGTTTGTGCGTGCGTGTATGCGTGTGCTTGCATGCGTGTGTGTGCGCATGTGTAAGTGTGCGTGCGTGCGTGTGTGTGCGGTGCTTAGGTACTGTCGGCGTCAAGTGAAACCCGAACAGCGGCAAGCATTCTCAGTGTTATAGAGCGAGCCCTCCAGTCATCATTATTGACCGGCGCGGGCATCCGGTTCTTCAGCATGGCGCATATATGCGCTCCCGTCCATGGTGATAACTGGACGACATGCACTATAGAACTGCGAATGCTTGCCGCTGTTCGGGCTTCACTTGACGCCGACAGTACACCCATTAACATACTCAACAAGTGTTAGCTCGTAATGGCAATATCTCCTGGATTGGCCCATATTGTCTGGGCTTCTCTCAGAGTTTGTTTTAATAAGTTAACTTACCACGCAGAAATATACTTTGGCTGACGAGTATGAAACAGTTGTTTAATTGTTTAAATTCATACGCGAAGGCCAGATACACTCACCACAAAAGCACAATGCATAGGGGCCTGCGTTATGGCAGGTGAGAATGTTAGGAAAACCATCACAATTTTCTTTGAAGTTCATGAGACATGTTTGTCTTGGTGGAGCTGCAGAAAAAAAATATGTAATGGTAATGGAAAAAGTTTCGAGTACTTTTTAAATAGCGTGAACTATGGATGAAAGCGAAACAGAACTACGAGCACATGCATTTGTGCAGCAATTTGCAAAATTTGCACCTTTGGAGCAAGCGCATCACCTAGGCGGCTTACGTAAATAACGGATGTTTAGGCGTGTGGCCGCTGGACCGAGAAGTAAAACTGAGACATTTCTTGAAGCCATGACCTGTTACAAACGCTATTTATCAGATGGCGGTGGCGCAAGAAATGAAGAGATCGAATGACGGATAAATAGATGGGAAGGGAAGCTAATTTACTGCAGCAACTTAGTGATTGGGTATACTACAGACGAATAACCTTTACACGTTCAGATCTGAAAATTTGTCAGCGCATTCTAAAAAAATGTACCTACTAGGAAATCATATTTTACAGAGTGGAACGCACCATTAATCCAATGGTGACCTTACATATAGAAAATTGCTTTTCATTATGTCAAGTTAAATGACCGGCCAGTGGTCGTGTTCCTAGTTTTTGTCGAATGAAAGTAGGAGGACGCATGAGCTTCGCCTCAAGAATAGAACGCGATAACGTAAATGGGCCCCGTTGGCATCGCCTTCTTAGTCGGTAGCCTCGCTTTGCTTCTTGGTGGACACTTCAACTGTGTCGGAAGGGAAGGAACATCTGTACGCGCAAAAATTATTTATTCAACCTTCTCCCACAGTGCCTACTGCAAGTAAAGTGCCCAGTACGCCATAATTCCTGCTTTTGCGAATCAGCGAAAGACCTACAACGCATCCGTTAGGCAACACGTGAAGCTACGTAGCTGCTAATTTGATGTTTTTGCTGCTGCTGTCGATGGTTACATACGTCATAGTACTTTGTAATGGGTGGGCCTTTAAGCCACACACTCGTTGCGCAAGTCAGATTTTTTGTGCATGGCCCGATTTTACGCTTCTACCACGCAACATTACATGCGTTAAGGAGACTCCTCGCATACATGACACTCTTAGAGGTTTTTTTTTTAGAAAGTTCTGAGCAGTGACGTAGTTCTGCCGTAGAACACCTGCTTGCCACGTAGAAGGGATGGGTTCGATACCTAATCCAAACCAGTGTTCTTTTGTATTCATTTATTTGCATCTATCTCAAATTTTCGCTTAAGCAGAACGCCGATTTTTCGCTCACATCCAACGATATCAACGCTGACACCGACAGCAATGCCTACACTGGAATTTCTGTGAAACGAGGTCTATAACTTTGTCAATTTATTATATACACAAGTATTGTAATATTTATTTCTTTGCGCTGTAAAACAGTTTAACCGCAAGGGCGAATCAATGAATGCGATAGCAACAAATTTTAATGTTAAATGAAGTGAGGCTGGCGGCTAATTCTTTTGGATTCGAGGCTGCCATGCGCAGCATGGAACTCAACAACCAACTCCTGGCAGTCCAGAGGGCCCGGGACATCGCCGAGAGGCTCCAGCTTCCGGCACCTTCCTGGGTGAAGCCACCTGGCTGAGCTAGCGGGATCTCCAGTCGCGTTCAGCTTCTGCCACTTTTGGACCGCAATAAAGTTCTCACTCACTCACTCGATCTCTGTAAAACGATGGTGTAAAAGAATATGGCCGGTCCAGGGAGGCATGCTCTTTCCGCATAGTCTCTTTCTTCTCGTTGAGCGCACAGCACGTAAAAGGGTACACGAGTCGCCTGCTGATGGCTGCCGAGATAGCGCGTGCGTCAGCGATCGCGACCGTGCCCTTCGAATCAAAGTTCAGAGTTGCTGTTAGAGCGACACCCCACCCCCCTCGCGTCTTTTATGCTCGTCCAAGACGGGTGAGGCTTTTCCTCTCTACTTCGACGGCAGGCCGCACGAGCGGGGGGAGGGGGGGGGGGAAGAGGGGTGTTATCGCGTGCGCCATCCAAGGGACAGAGATGGGCCGGCTCCTCTGATCTCTGCTTCAGCCGCGTTCGCCGCCCGCTTTTACCCGCAGTAGAACATACGATGCGCGGGGGATGCTATCAATTTGGACTTTATCTGGGATAAGACGGCGACGGCGACAGAAAAAACCCACCGAGAGTGTCCATATAATTGATATCGCCAATTGTGAGACCTGTCAAAAATTCAATTTAATGATATTATTATATAACTGCAGAGCATAATGAAGGACAAAGAGCAGCATCAAAGAAATCGACGTTTTTCGGTTCTGGCGCAATCTAGATGATCTTGTCCAAGCTTGGGCACAGTATAAATACGCGGTAGGCATGTTTTAGTGTGATTTTGCACAAGAGAGCACAACCCTTTCTTCACGCTCAACCCTTTCTTCGGTACACCCCTAAACGAAGCTTGCTAATCACGTAGTTCTCATCAGAAAAAAAGTTATGGCGGCATTTGGTACTTGTGCTTTCATTAAAGTACTACTACTACTACTATTACTACTACTACTACTACTACTACTACTACTACTACTACTACTACTACTACTACTACTACTACTACTACTACTACTAAACCACGATATGATTACGAGGGACTCCGTAGTGGAGGACAGCGGAAAGTTCGACCACCTGGGGTTCTTCAGCGTGCACCTAAGTACACGGGATACACTCGTGTACTAGAAACAGCTGTTGGATGAAACAGCCGCTCTTTTTTTATTGTAAAAGCAATGCACTGGCCGTCCTAAATTGTCCACGTGTACGTGTCGTAATACTAGCACGCAGAGATTAGTTGCATTGTCGTTCCTTTTGGCGCACAAGCGTACATTTCATGTTTGCCAAATCGGCGTCGTGCAGTGTACCCATACCAATAGCGTCTCGTAGAAGCAAAACGGAGAATAAAACAAAAAAAAAACGATGGGATGAAGCGTCGCAGAAAAGGTGCTAGAAAGCCAGCATGAGTAGCCGCAGATGAACACTACTTTAAATACCATGTTGACGGGTCGCGCATGGAAACACGAACACGTCTCAATCAATGACCCTGAACAATTGTTTTCCTAAAGCTGCCAATTCAGGGTATCGGGTCAACCTCTTTGTATGGTGCGCTATCACAAGAACGTCTTGCATGGAAAGGAAAAGGAGCTTCGCTGCCTTCGCCGAGGAACAATTGTCTCTCCTTCTTTGTGATTTGATCATTTGTTTTGACCTCCTGTGGCAGTGTCGAGATGCGCGCTAGTTGGTGCACGCTCATTTTTACAGCGCAAAAAAGACAGGACAAAAGAGATAAGCTACAAGACAAGCGAAAGAAGTCAGCAGCGCCGGATTAGTAAAGTTGAGATTGCCTCTACCTTACTAATCTGGGCACGTGTGCTTTCTGTGTGATCGTGTGCGGCATCTACGATCAACTTGGTCCATGCGACCATAAGCCGAGGGACCTCTCTCGAAAGTCTGTACCTGAAAAAATAGGTCTGGAGAGTTCAATGTCCACCACACAAAGAAACACATAGACGTCAGCTTCGCGTACGAATTTCGACGCTTGGAAAAGCATGCACTCCAAAGTGCATGAACACTTTCTTCACTTTGGTGGAAGGAAACGAATATTAATTCTCTGGAAATGCTGAACTTGTGCGCTTTGCGTGTCCATGCACCCGATTTCGCCCATGACTATGGGAGCCGCCTGGAGGTCGCTCTAGACCCGCAACCGAACGGCGGGTGTTGCTCTTTATTCCAAGCCTGGCTCGCGGGGATCCCGGCTGACCTGACAAATATGGTGGAAAACGAGGGTAACGTGTGCGCCACGCGACTAACGATTAGTGTGCTCGCGTTAGTACTGTACGTGTATTCCCAAGCAGGTACCGATGATGCAGTGAATGTTGTGTGCTACGCTTTGCCGACCAGCTACCCAGAGGGTATCTTTGTGATATTTGGGGATTTTAAAAATGACATTGCTTGGCGCCCCGAATTTGTTCGCCCGATGGAAGACAGGTGTGGTGTGCATCTGGCAAGCCGTTCGGACGTTATTACTACCTCCTGTAGAACCTGCCGTGAAATCTTTGATAAATCTAGATGCTAAATTGCAGCCGTGTGTCCAACTGATTTACAGAACAAAAGACCGGCGGCTCTGCTCGATGGCCCAATATGCTGCACTCCAGACAAAAGTATATGTATCGATGAGGCGCTTCCCCAGTTACACAAACGCAAATCGTTTTCAAGCATTCTACGGGAGATGCGCAACGTGATTGCACCCATTCACTTGCACGTCGTCAGCGTTCTCGCACTGAAAGGTCACTAACGTTTTTCTATTGAAGTCAATAAAAAAAACGTACGATAGCTATTATGGAAGCATTCTCAGGTGTACGATTTGCTGAACCGTTTGTTAAAGAAGTTATAATGTTATATTTCCGACAATAGGTGGTTGGCGTTATGTAGAATTCATGCAAGACATTTGTTATCATACCAATTGTTTGAACTACATCAAGCATGTTCGTCGCTGCACATTTTAACACCAGAGCTGTCAAGTCGTGGGTTGAGCCCGGTGCCGCAGACAGAAAACTCGGCGGGTATACGCAACAGAAAGTGTGCATGTGCCGAGAAGAATAGCATAGCGATGCAGAGTATATCATAGCAAGTTAGTGGAAGATGGAAGTGAGGTTAAGGAGTGATTGGAGGACGAGGAGGAAGCAAATGAGGAGGGGAGAGGTTAAAGCATGGCATAGCCTAGCATTGTATATTTCATGCGCCACAGACAGTGAATATGTGCTAAGCAGCTCCTTGGATAAGCATACCTATGCTTAATATAGTATAGCAAAGTGCAGGAAAGGAAAGTGAGGGTGATGAGGAGGGATGTGAACGGGAAGAGGGAGAAAGGAGGAGGGACAGGGCATAGCATGGCATAGCCTTGTATAGTATAGTTCAGCGAGGGGATGAGAAGGAGAAGTGAGCGTGAGGGGGACTGATGTTGACGCTAGGGCGAAGAGGAGGGAAAAGAAGAGGAAAATGAGGCGGTGAGCGAGTAAACCATAGCATAATCTTGCACAGTATAGCATAACAAAATGTGGGAAAGAGATGTGAGGGCGAGGAGCAGTGATGGGATGGTTAGAAGGAGGTGAAGGGGGTTAGAAGGAATATAGAAAGAGATAACTAAAGATGAAACAACGAAGATAAAGAAAGATGAAAGAAAAAAACAAGGAAGAATGAAGGAAGATGAAGAGCGCAATCTGGGTTCGTCAGCTTGTGGCGCTTGATTGCCAGCTACGATGGTTACTCAGATTTCACAGGCGTGGAACTGGCTTTAATTTTCTTTATTTTTACCATTAGCAAGCGAAACCTCAATTGATTGAAAGTTACTAGTAAATATACCTTATCAAGCACTAGGAAAATAAAGCGGTTGGCTTACTTATATATAAGCAAGAAATAAATTTCCTGTAACTTTCTAATAAAACAAATCTTCAAAAAATGTTCGTGACTCTGCAGCTTACAGTTCCTAAATTCTAAGAAATAAAAATCGTAAAAATTGCGGACCGCCTTACCACAATTGCAGGTACAGTTACCACGGTGAACAAAACAACAAAGTGTAAATTCTTCAGGACACCCGAGTGTATGGCTCCTCTCTTCACCTAAGAAAATATCAATTGTCATGACAAGTGATGCAGAAGGCAATTGTGCGTTTATATCTTTAGAAAACTGCGAGACCGCGGAGGCTCTGAAGACATGTATGATTGCGGGAAATAAAAAAAAACATGGTATAATCGTTGAAAATAAAGCGAGCAACTTTGGAGCATTTTTGTGGAGCAAGAGGTTGTCCATTGTCTAAAGAGCTGATCTCGCAACCAACGCACACAGTACACGCCGTCGTACAACTAACACGTGTACATTTATTAACGGATTTTACTTAACGGCGAGCTCGCCAGCGGGATCTTGGAAATAACTACAGTAGCATGAAAATAACCCAATATAAAGCAAATATAACAAACATAAACAAGGTAACACAAAAAGTACCGCGATGGCGGCGTCGCGGGCATTCGACACACTACGGGAGTCCGTGAGACCGAGCCACCGGTAAATCAGCACATACCTTCCGCAAGAGACGAACGCCGACTCACGCAAGACCCCTAAAGTTCGTCAGTTTCCCTGCTCATGGCGCCGTGCAATTTCGCTTCCGCCACTGCCACCACCGAAGGAGCACAGTGCCACCTCTCTCTCGGTGAAGTCAAAGGTAACTACGCTAACTATGACGAGCGGGCGCCATGAGGAGAAAACAGCTTTGAGGGGGGGTATGAGTACCCTCACCATGTATAAGGTCATGTTGAAGAATACCATCTGCAGCATTTCCCCTTGTGAGAGTGAAAAAGCGCTACATATTATCATCTGTTCGGTTACCAGGTTTGGACAATGATTGGCGTTCTTTTCTTTTATGTCATATTTCCCCTAGCGTTCAGAGTCAAAATAACGATGTTTTCTTGGGCATCAAGACTGATCACTGGATTATTTTAAGCTGAACTCCAATAGCGGCACCACTAAATGTCATAAATTGTTTTCATTCAGCGTATCTCAACACATTATTATTAGTTAGGAAGTAACCTGGCAATTATTAAGCTTTTAATAAACTAACTATTACGTTTCACTTTATAAACTTGCCCCTTTGGCTCAAAGTGTGCAAGATCCATTAGGAGAAAATAGCTTAAATATGTGTACCTAGTACTACACCCCAAATCCAGGGTATGCATCAAAAATTTTCATGTATAAGTGGCATTTGCGTTTGAATATCTTAACTGGAAAGGAGATTATCCTGCTTAAGTGTAAGCTAAATTAATTGTTGCGAATTGTTTTAACGCAGGATTGTTTCTCTGTAATGAAGGCACAGAACAATGAGAAAAGTCTGGCAAGAACGCTCTCTTGGATGCCCTATCTGGATTGCGATGAGTGAGCGTCTAAGCAGGACAGTAACACAAATTACTGCTAAGTCAAACGCTTCCCGAACGAAGATGTCGTGCAGCAGAATGTGTCTCTGGTACTTCCCACTAGGTGCACGGCACCATGTAACGGGGCCTGCGCAGGATTTGCGCGAAGTAGCCTGCGTTGTCTCTTGGATTTGAGCAGCAGAGCATCAGCGGGTTCAAGCCGTGTACTGTAGCCCCTACTCGTCACACTTAATTGTGCAAACCCTGAGCAATCTAGCAGCGCTCCTGTAAAGCACGGTATTACTATCCACGCCGCAAGTGTGCGCGAACGCTGAGAAATGCATCATATTCATGATCCTTGCAGCAGGTGGACAGAAGCCTCCAATACGCACTGCAAAGAACAACCGCCAGGGCACTGTGCTGAGGCTGGACAGAACAAGCCCTACAAATCCTTTGCGGTATAGTTTATGAAACACACATGCACATGTAATTATCTGTTGTACATTGAGCGCAATAATGGCTTACGTTATAAGTGGGAAAGAGGTACTGTTGCTGAGTGGCACTACCTGGCTACACAGACCATAGTTCAATTCAAAGGCGCATTATCTCGCAACTGCCATACACTAGGAGAAAACCAGCTTCGAAAACTCGCACTTTTGATGTGCAGAAACAATAAGAGCGCCATGGATATGTAAATGTGAATGCCTGCACTGCAAATACCGGTTCTCTTTCGTGAAAAACAGGAGGCGACTTCGGCCTCTTTGTCTGCAACACAGCACTGCATCATCACTTAAGCTTTTGCCCCATGCTTCATTGTTTCCTCGCTGATGGCATATGGCCCGGCACATTCCTAGATGAACAGTTCGACAAGCTGCACACATTCAGCCCTCACGCCGCGCAGCGCTTTCAAGCGTTAGCATGCAATGTATTTGCTGAAATCTGGCATATAATCAGTGGATGCCCTGGCGTGCTTAGTAAACATATTTTTTCGTCCTACTATAAGCTCCGCTCAGCCTGCGAGGAATCCGTGTCACCAGGAACACATGCCGCTCAGCACTATACACAACTCGCAAAGCGGCCCTAATTTCTTATGTCTGGGCGGCGCTAGCGGCAAACACACAAGCAGCGTCAGAATAAATTTCGGGGAAGTACTTCACCCCTCTCCTTCTTTTTTTGGCCCGGGGGCAATAAACATCTTGTCTCAGATTTGCACCGTCGATCCTCTGAGACAACATTATGAAAATATAACATAAAACAACGTTATTTAAGATGAGTATAAAGCAAGATCAAGCACGTGTGTATTCCCTGCTACACCTAATGAAGCCTTGAATAGGGAGAATGACTCCACAACAAACTTGGTGTCGTGCATATGATAAATTAGAAAGAGCTCGGCAGGAGCGCTTAATACAGCGCTCCAAATATTTGTGATCATGCCACAAATATTATAGTGTGAATATTACAACAATAACTTCATTACAGAAAGCACGCAAACATAGTTGTGTACTTACATTGATTATTCGTATATCCATAGATGGAGGAAATAAAACAAAGCAGGACAGCAGCCCAATATATGCCGGTTGCTCTCATCACAACCTGCGAATACGATTTATGAGAAAAAACAGTAATAGTTGAAACTTCAACTCTATAGGTTTAGCTTCTCTCCTAGTGATATCAAAGGGTTAGTAAAATTCTGAAGCACAGCATGTGAATGCTGATGTGTGTCGTCATTTAACAAGTTCGTACGTGGGCGTTATTTTATGTTAGTACTCGGCCAAGTATCTGCATGTGCAGTATGTAAGAAAGGGAGGGACAGTCCTGCGTGATAACAATAATCCAGCTTTATTTTGCAGCAACTTCCTTCTTGGCCGGACAGAAAGCAGCCATTATTTAACACCCCCTAATCAAACGTTTACACAAATTCAATCTGGGAATTCTATTACACAAGTTCTACTCAAGTTGTATGATCAGCAGGAATTCAAGACTTTTGGCTGTCATTTGGGTGGTACGGTATCGAGAGAGATATATATGATTAAATGAAAGACATGGAGGTGAACCAAAATAATAGCGTCCGGTTTGCTACCCATCGTTAAGGGGAGCGGGAAAGAGAGAGAATTATGGAAAATAAAGATGAGAAGAGAGCAGGCGGGCGAAAAAACAAAAGAAAAGGAAGGTGTAGAGCGTAAGCCCTGTAGCGTATTCAATAGGTCACTGCCACGCAAAAAGTTCAGTAAAGCCTTACTTGATTTCTGACCTGCGGACCTTTCGGGTCGGACTTCTAGCATGAACTGTTCCGACAGGGGCCTGTCGTCAAGGCATGGAAGACAGTGCAGCTTGCAAGCACGGCGGCAGTGAAGAAACGATAGTCCACGTTCTCTGTCGCTGCCCTCGCTACAGCGAGCACAGACTGCCGCCAGCTGCGGCGTTGACCCACCTTGGTGCGTTATAACTTATCATTGCGCTTAATAACAGCGTCTCGTAGTTCTACTTCAGATTTTCAACACATCCACCCATTGATATAATGTATTTTATAGCAAGCTCCTGAACTTTTTTTTTGCTGTGATTTCATGTATCTGGCTAGAAAACTTCCATGATGGTACTTGAAAGCGCAAACCACACATGATACACAAGAAAGGAAAACTAGACAAGACGAGCGCTCTCTTCAAACTAGAAACGTCCTTTTGCATAAAGGCTAATTTTTTTGCAGCGAATATAAAGAAATAATATAAATATGCTTACGTGTAAAAGAGTTTGCTCCGGCGAGGATTTGCTTATCTAAATTTGGATTCAAGTAGAGAAACGCCCACGAAATCGCCTTCCCGGAGACTTTTCTACGCCACTTCTCAATTTATCCTCACAGCGCTGCGCGGGAGAATGCAAATGAAGTTTGAGATGGAAACTTCAATTAGTGTAAGTCTAATATTCATTAGAATACAGCAATAGAGCAATAATGCAAATGTTAGCTCGACAGGCAGCTGCTCAGCACTATCAAAGTCTGTTCTTTTTACCCTAATCATATCGTTCAGCCAAACGCGAAAACCGAGTCGGCATAGCGCAGCTGTTCGCTGAAGTAACCTGCCCCACATGATAAAATGAAAATGAGCGCTAAATATTTCTCGCCCTACACAACGAAATACCATGTCTTCAAATTGTGTTCCCGGCGTTAGGACAGGTGTGATGAATCACCACGTCGCAAACTACTTGAGAAGACTTCGCGGAAATGAATGATTGTTGCCCTTTTGGCATATGCAATTATGGAACTTGGAACAAATCCAGTACCACCACGTACTGATACGTAACGCAATAAGCGAAAAAAAAGAATAGTGAAGCCAGCTTTGTTGCTATTCTTTATTACATGTTTTTACAAGCGGTGCACACAGAGCGTCGCCTGACATAGCGACTGACTTTGGAAATCCTTTGGCTCAATCTCGCGCTTTCTGTGTAAATGAAATATTCTTGAATATATTCAATATCCCGTGGCATTATCGCCAAGGAGCATTTATATATATATATATATATATATATATATATATATATATATATATATATATATATATATATATATATATATATATATATATATTTATTTATAGTACGTAGTTTATGAAGAGTCTGTCTTCGGTTTCCGTAAAATAAAGCGGACAAAGCTATACGCTTCTAAAAAACTGTTTATTTTTTGACGTTTCGATTGGAGACCGATCTTTATCAAGATGAGCTGAACATCGGTCTCCGATTGAAGCGTCGGCAAATAAACAGCTTTTTGTGTGTGTGTGTGTGCGCGTGTGTGTGTGTGTGGCATTATTCCTTCGTAGCAAGCTCGAAATTTATATAAGTATATATACCTGTACCCATACAACTATGTACCCATACAAGAAGTCCGTTATAGCATTTCACCCATAAAAATTTCCGCTCGACGATCGCAATTCATCTCAAAGTTCGCAGGTCAACCCACTGTCTCGTGACCCTGCGCGAGAGGCATGTGTTGCGCGACCACAAGGAGCGTGAGCAGGCGCGAGACACTGCATACTCTAACCCAGTGGCCCGCTGGCTCCATGGTGGAGAAAACGCTTCATACGCTACCCCCTGTTAACGCACTAGCGCTAAAGAGCTCGTTTCACAAAAGCTGCATGTCGGCGTCGTTGATTGTGACTGAATAATCAGCCTTGTCAGTGAGCTAAAATTCTTGATAGATGCCAATAAATAAATATTAGAAAAACTGGGTGGGAATCAGACCCAGGACGTCTACGCAGAAGGCAGGTGTTCTACCACAAATCCACGGCCGTTCTCGAGGTTTCTTCGGAAGAAAACGCTATAAACGTGTTATGTAGTGCGAAATGCCGTTATCACATGCAATACTGCGTGGTAGAAGCGTACAATAACACCAGACGTCAAAACATGTGAATTGCTCAACAAGTGGTTGGTTTAAAGGACCACCAATTACAAAGCACACAGACATAATTAATTGTCATTTTTAGCGTCAGCGTCAACAACGTGTGCAGTTGCGCACGTTGCATTACGGACGACTAGTGTATACCTCGCCAACTCGCAAAAAGAATTACGTGGTAGCGGGCACTTCGTAGCTGTACTTGCAGTAGGCCCCCTAGGATGGCTTGAAAGCGCCAGTTTAAATGTGCACAGACGTACTATTGTTTAATAGAATGCGTTGCTGGGCGAGTTGTTGCATTGTCTGAAAATAAAAGCAGAGCGCAAAAAATGACGGGACACAAGAGACATAGAATAACACGAGCGCCCGTCCCGTCTTCTTGTCTCTTGTGTCCCGTCTTTTTTTTTTTTTGCGCTCTGCTTTTATTTTCGTGCTGTTGTTTGCGGAAAAGTTTAGGTGTCCACGGAGAAGCGAATTCCGGCTATTGATAGGTAAGGTGATGCGAACAGGGTCCGCTCACGGTATCGCGTTCTACCCTTCAAGGTGCCTTCCAAGTTTTTCGTTTAGTGTTTCTGACGCAATCTTTCTTTCGAAATAGGCCGCGTACACAAGCCATTCACGATGATCTTTCTTTCGAAATAGGCCGCGTACACAAGCCATTCACGATGATCTCGTGAAGATCAGGGAATGATTTTGTTTACTGAAGACAAACCAAACTTCGGAACATGCGCGGTATATTTAAGCAGGGTACGCATGGACGAAATCATATTCGTTTGCGTCGAATTTTCGGCTCGAAAATTACATAGTGAGATTATTTCTCTTTTACATTGGCCGTATCAAGTGGGCACGTTAAGTGTAGTTACGGGAAGTACACATCGGGTAAAGTGCTCTTTACCAAATGTAAACGATGTAAGCGAGTGTAAATTGCAGAAGAGTATATTCTGGTCGGAGTGCGTTCCGTGAACGCGGTTTGCTTCATCTGGGCCAGTATTTACTTGCAACGCTTGTATAAAAGACAGCTGCGTTTTTCAGGGAGCAAAAATAGGTCAACTTTTGTTCTATTTACAATACAAAGTAAGACAATCACATATCTGAAGCTTTTACATTTTCGGAGGCGTTTTTACGGAGGCGTTTGTCGTAATCTGTCTCGGTTGTGCTGTTAGTGCCCTATCTGCGATATGCCCAGTGAAGCAGCATTATGCGAGTGGTTGTCGTATGTATTTGTAGGCGATGCGTTTGTTTTTTCGCAATAAATTCGTTGAGAGTTCAGCGCTGTGTGCGTCCCCTTCCTGTGTGTCCTCTGGTTTCTGCGCTGTTTTTTCTAATCACGTACAGCCAACAAGCTCAGCTCTCCGCACTTCGTCGACATCTCTGAAAAACGCGCTCGCAGTTTGTCGCCATTTCTTCTTTGCTACAAGTTCATTCTGCTTTCCCGCTTAGCACCGCGTACCCTAAATTGTCACTCAGGATTCCCAAATTTACTCCGCGCAAGCCCACTGAACTTGCCAGCTTTCCTTCTAGATGCAAACATTTATTTTTCTTCAGCTTCCAATTTTATTTGTTCTCTAGGTAACTATATTCCGTCAAAGCAACTTGTGCTGCTAATTTCTCAAGGTCATATTTTCCATCACCCGGCTATAAAATCTAAGATCACATCACCTATATATTAGCCGGCTATAGCCGGCTCAAGACACCGTATTTGCTTCAATAAGGAGATCACAATAAAACATTCGCAGGGTCCCTTATGCATTCGCCTAAGACGAGTGGAAGGCGACAGCCACCTTCTTCTTTTTCTTCTGAGTCCATGAATTGAACCTGCCACGCCCTCCTCCTAGATTATTCTGCGCCTAAAGTGGTTTCATTGCGACGGCAATTATCTGGATACTCTCGACGGGTTTTAGCCGTCATGTCCCGTATAAAATCCAAATTGATAACATACCCCAGGGCATCGCGCGTGGAGACCGCGGGTTAAAGTGCGTGAGCGGGGGCGACTAACGCGGCTGAAGCAGATATCAAACGAGCCGGCCCATCTCCGTCGCTCGGAGGGCCCATGCGATAACATCGCCCCACCCTTCTTGAACGAGCATGACAAGACTCGGAGGGGGGAGATATCGCTCCAGCAGGAAGTTTGAACTTTGATTCTAAGGGCGCGCGCGCCATCTCGGCAGCCATCAGCGCGCGGCTCGTATACCCTTCTACGTGCTGCGCTCTCACCGCGAAGAGTCTGTGCGGAAATGGCAACTCGCCCTGGAGCGCCCATTTTATCTCACACCAGCGTTTCGTAGAGTTACGCTTGATCGGATCCAAAACAGTTACCGACAAGCCTCACTTCGTATACCATCACAATTTGTTGCTATCACATTCATTGCTTCGCCCTTGCAGTGAAACTGTGATTTTTCTTATTATTGCCTGAAGGATCGGAGGCGCTGGAAGCTTTGTGCACGTTACCTGGTTTTGCTCTGCCTCCGTGATCGGCCCACCTTTCACAAAGCGACGGTGTCATCTGATCACGCCACCATGCGACCTCACGTTATGTGGCGTCGAGATAAAGTAAAAAAAAAAACTGGCCATCAGCGGCGTCATGATGACGACACACGGTGACGTCATCACGCCATAGTTATTTCGTATACAACTTGTGTTGACTCCGACGCCAACGGAAGCCGACGGTCAATTTTTGTATTTGATGAGGCATCTAAGGCGTCATCAAATACAGGCTTTAAATTTACGATAGCATCACCACACTTATTACCATTCATGCATAGTCAAGTAAATAAGAATTCCAAGGAACAAAATGCGTTTATATTTTTAAACAGAACCTTAAATAACTACTTCGTCAGCTGCGTCGAAATGCTCTAGTTTCCTGAATTTAGGATAATAGCTAGGATTAGATAGCGTTGATCTCTACAATATGAGAGCATCCAACAACGGGGCCTCTGTACGGCATGATTCATTGCTCGGCGATATGTTGTGTAAGTTATACTAGGTCACTGAATGTAAAGAAAGTGTTGATGGCATAAACTTGAGAAAGTTTGAAGCGATAAACTATTGTACTGTATGCCCTATTACAGCGACTGCGAAGGAACGAAGCAAAGGCGTCGTCTTTTATACACGTGGTTTCATGACGAACGGGAACACAATATCAAGGCTTCGAAGAATGTTGCGAAGCTATTATATCGCAGGCACACGATGGGCGATGTTTGTCTGCGACAAATTCGTCAACTTTGACGTCAATGCATAAGCTGTTTTCTTAAGGGCGATCAAAGCAGTTATACATTGTGGTGGTGTCTCACGCAGAGTTATCGATCGAGGTGTTTTGCCAGCTTTCATAAATGTAGTTGCTTTGCTGACTCATAAGCACGTACACAAGCAAAAAAAAAATGCTCCTATTGCAGATGTGATGGTGCAAAGAAGACAGCTATTGAAAACGCCTAAAAAAACCTTAGCAACAGCTTTTTTTTAATGGAGGCAAATTTGACAATGATTGGCCGCGAGATCGAGCAGAGTCGGCACCTAGCGGTGAGCAGACGAAACCCCGTGGTGTGGATCGCTGCTTGCGTCGTCTGCTAGCCACACCGTGTTCGCATGTGTGCGTACGTCACGCACGTCCTCAGATTACAGCTTTTTCCGTTTTGCTAGCACAGTATCAAATGCTTGTACGTATGCCTACACGATATACATAAGCATTTCGCCTTACGAGACTTGTATGCACTCTAAAAAGTGAGTGCATGAATGTGTAGATCGTACAGTCCATTCGCCAAAAGCATTTCAATGTGGGTACCACTTTGTAGTTCAAGCACATCACATAGTGCATTTGGCGTCGTCCTAAGCGAAAGAAAAGCACTAAATGTCGAGGTGTGAATGCAGAATTTTAGCGGCTCCATCTCGTGCAGTGTTGCAGATTTGGAAATCCTTGTGATACCGTAAAGCATGAACTATAGTCTGCAGAGGCCGGTTAGCAGCAAAAAAGACCTGAAGCCACGCATTTCTATAGCACTACGCGTATTCATGCAAACAGAAAAGCAGCGTGCAAGTTTCTACTTCATCTAATTGCGTAGAAATACAGGCTCCCTCTTTTTTTTGTAGCCGCTAGAGCGAGAAGTAAGTACTTAATTGGCTCAGTCGCGCAACACTCTTCATAATGTCGTATAGGCAAAACACAATTTAAACACGTGCAAATAAAGCAAGAAAAAGCATCGAGCACAACGCAATACACAAATGCGACCGAAGGCCAGTACTCCATTGGTTGGCATATTGAGCTTCTCTCAGACGTAATAGGAACGTTAGGCCGGCTTCGTGCGTTAATGTGGCAATGGAGGGCGTATACATCACCATTAGTCTGCAGTCAACGAGCTTTATTCGCCGACAATCGACTCAAACCGCACACGGCGAAGCGCCGCTGCGTACATTTGTGTAAGCGCCGCCGACCGCCTATCCACACAAACGCAGCGACGGTGCTGCCACCTATAGCCCGATATCGTGGCGAATAGCGATATAAACAATCTAGGAAACACTCTGAAAACTGAAACTCCTGCAGTGAGTTGAAGAGCTGTGTTACTCCTGCAGATCTCAGTATACTCTCTTACAGAAAGGCGCTTTACTCTCTTTTGCTAGGAGGAGTGAAAAGACGTTTCGTTCCTCCTGGCGAGACAGAGTAAAGTGCCTGTTTCACTCCTGCATCCTACGAGAGAGTTAAAGGTTGTTTTACTCTCTTGCCATATAAGAGATCGTTTCAGAGCTTGTTTTAGTCTTGCACCTCTTCAAATATAAGGAGCTGTAAAAAAAATTTCGTGCAGTCTAATATCTTTGGCAGTAGCTCAATCGATGAAGTGACGTCGATACATTCCTCGTCAACTTATCACGACGAAAACCGCTGACATGCACAAAGAATCCGCGATCATAATTGCACACGATTATGTTCACACTACGCACACTCTGAGTCAGGTACTACTTTTACACTGACCAGAAGCGGCGCGCCGCAGCGTACGCAATAAAATGCTGTGGACAGAAAGCCCGCCAAAAAGAAAAAAAGGGGAGGGGGACTCTTACGTTTCGCCTTTAAAACGCAACAGCGATTTTGGTACACACGCATGCACACACAGACACACGCACGATCGCCTTCTCAATCACTAGCTTGCCTTCGCTTCTCAATGGAGATGTATACACAGTACCGCAAGGAAAGCCAAAGTGGAAACGCCCTCGAATTTTCGCTCACGACCAAAGCTGCTTCTTTGCTCAAAACCAATGACGCCGACGCCGACGCCGCCGACACCGGAATTTCTGCGAAATGAGCTCTTTGACGCTGTCGCTTTAAGAAAAATATAAACGCGACTTCCTTCAAGCGGCCGTTAAACGGGAGGGCTGTTACATGCGCCCCCGAGAGAGAAACACGATAACGCAACCTTACGACGCATGCGCGAGCGAGGAAAGAAACACACACACACGCACACACACCAGGAGAGGAGAAGCGAGCGTGCTAATGTCGTAGTCTCGCGATCGCCCCGGTCGCTCGTCGCTGCCTTCGACATTTTCTCCCGTTGCCCGGTCATCGAAGTTTCCTAATTGCTCAGCTGTGTCGGCAGTGCGTGCCTGTGCCCCGTGTGTGCGCGACTGTGATCTCGACGCTGGACGTGAACGGCTGTTAGCGACGGCAGTGCAACATTCCGTACTGTGAGTGTGTTGGTTTCATGATCGTCTGGAAACTCAAGCGAGCTTGCACCTTTGTGTATGAGTGTTCGGCCAGCACCTGGTTCGGCACATTCGGAAACGCGAATGGTAAGTGGTGCTTCTGTGTTCTCAGTATCGCGTCGCTCAGGTGTCTAGTGCTGCACAGTGCATCGCGTGGAAGGTACAATAAAACGCAGAATGGAAAAGTATTACACGCTCATACGTGTGACACGTGAAAAGCTTTTGTGAAGGCGCAGGCTTCGCACGGCCAGTCTATCGAAGAGCGCGTGTGCCTCCATAAAGACAATTTATGCTACATAATTTCTTTGCTTGCCATAAAGCGTGAATCCGGCAGCGTGCTTTCAGAAAATATACACAAGCGAGAGGCCGTGGTTATCACTCCGTCATATGTGCATTAAGGCTAACTTTTGTTCTCATTTGATTCAGTACGTTGTAGTTGTCAGCCTCGGTGGTACGATGGTTGCGGTGCTCCGCTGCCGTCCCGAAAGTTGCGGCTTCGATCTCGACCGCGGCAGTAGCTTTTCGATGGAGGCGAAATGCTAAACGCCTGTGTACTCTGCGATGTCAGTGAACGTTAAAGAAAAACAGATGGGCGAAGCTTCCGGAGCCCTCCCTTGCGGCCTTCACTTTTTTAGAAAAATTCCTATTTTCCTATTTCATTTCTGGTAAAACACCCCCCTCCATCAGAATTTCGCCCCCCCCCCCCTCCGTGGCTGGTAAGTGGGAATACTTTTCGTTAACAATTTGTAAGTGGGAATACTTTTCGATGACAATTTTGCATTAAGCACTTTTTTCGTGTCTGAGACAAAGAAAGAAAGAACAGCATACCATAGGGTAATTACGTCATTAGCTTGGACAAGAGCGAATAAATTATGCTGCAAAAATATGATTATGGCCATATTATGTGACAGTTGTCTGCTAAGTGACAGCGTGAATTTGGAGCGCATGCATATCACGCTATCGTCACTTAATTAGTGGCAATTTTGTGACATAATTAGTGACATCTTGAACTTTCCTGAATTTCATGTGAATATTCTCATCCAGTTGAAGATGTGTGAGCTGTGCCAGACTTATTCAGTCACATCAGCGCAAGTCAGCTCAATGCAATCCTGATGGCAGAGGGACAATCATTAAAACAATGTGACTCGCATAAGACGATTATGAAGTTGTGAAGAAAGGCAAAGCAGCCAATAAAAATTATCAAAAGTTAAAAAAAACTAATGCTCAACGAGAACAGAACACCTTTCGCCATTTCTTATGGTTTCCTTCTGTAAGGCATATCTAAGCTTCCTACCTTCAAGCTTATTGATGAATGTAAATACTGACTTTAGTGCAGCACCAGAAGCAGTAGACAATGGCACGCAGCTCACCACGTGATTCTATCGCAAATTCTCAAAGGATGTGCAGTTGTGCACCTACTCCATGCTGTATCATGCTTTGTTTTGAGGTCTTTCATTAGCATGGCATACGGCAAACAACATAATTTACCACAAACTCAAATGCTGTGTTTTTGGCGAAATGGCAGGTGCGGAGTGAGTTTGAAACATCAAGTATTAGTTTTCTTGTCTCACACAGGCAGTGGATCTTGGTTGGCTGTAGTGTGAAGGTTATGAACGTTTGTGCAGTTGGCAACACTACACTAATGAACTTCATGTGTATATTTGTAATTGCTGCAAACGTAAAATGAAGGAAGTAAGAAATTGATGGGAAGACTGGCAGGTTAGCCAGTTCTTAAACTGGCTGGCCATGCTGTGCAAAGGAAGAGAGTTACAAATAGCGTAACTTAAAACCAGAAGCTTCTCTGTTCACGTGATGCAGATCTGTAAAACAAGAATAGAATTCCCCTAAAGCTAAGCGCACTTGGATATCGCCACGTGCGTTTCTTATTATCACTTTTTCTTTATCACAAAGACTGTCAGCAAAGCTCAGCGCATACCGCGCCTCATTGTTCGAGAAGCTTCCCGATTATTGTAGATCGTTTTTTTTTAAGATTGCGCGCAAGACGCGAAAACTCGAGCTTATTCTAGAGATTGCGCGGCAACCAGCGATAACGCTGGAATATTCGACGGCACGTGTATAAATGCCGACGCGCTCCACCCCTTGACAGTAGATGGACGGTCGACGCTTTGTTCGCCGCTATCAGTGTATTGCTGTAGTTGGACTTTCAGTTTCCCGGCCAGAAGTTCGGCCAAATAAACAGTTTCATCTCTGACGTGCTGACTGCTGCCTTCGTCGACGTCACGACCAAGTGACAATATATACAGCACAGCGTCGAACTTTGTCAAATTTGAAACGAAAAACAAAAAAAATAACAAAGAACACGTAGGTTGTGTACAAAACAAACTCGTCAAGAAACAAGTCGACTGCTGCGCGTTGCCATTGTCAGCGCTAAGTGTTGAACGGCGACTCGAGTACCACCGTACGCATTATGAAAGCTCGTCACGTCTCCACGCGCTGGTTTACACGAAGAAATTTTTTGAAGAAAGTATAAACGCTGTACTGAACGGGGCAATTGTGTGAACGCGCTTTGCTAGATGCAGGATATCTCTAAGGTATTGCTTTTCTTTACGCACTATATAAGTATGCCAACCTAGATGGCAAAAGGAATTTCAAAAGCCGGTTCGAGCTGCGGTCTTCGTAACCGGAGCGCCAAAGAGCAAGTTCTGCCATGGGATCATTTTAACGTCTTCATTTTGGTCGTCTGGCCCAGAAATGCGTTACGTTGACGTAACTCGCCCGTGCGCGCCTAAGTATTTGCCGTTGTTTGTTACGTCCTCCCTGTTAGTGCAGGTGATCGAAACCTGCTGCACAAATGTGGCGAAATTCGCAGCTGGTTTGTGACACAGCTACCCAGATACCGAGAGCATGCTTCATGGAAAACTCAAAAATTCCTAAAGGTAGCTTTTCGGGGAAAATGGGAATTATCTTAAAGGATCAAGCTCTCACGTTCGGAGGACGTCGATGGCTGTGAGAAATGGCACGTTCATTATTGCATCTTTGTCATGCGTGCATCTACAATGCGGTAAGGTGGTCAAAATTGCCAGGCGCCCTTCACTATGGCGTTTCTCATAGCATAACTAACACTGGTATTTTAGGCCTCCTACACTATAAGCGAGATTATTGTACAGCAAGTGCGCACACTTGCGGCCGAATAATGGGATTTGCTAACACTCGTGAACATAAAAAAATTACAGCATATCCACGGGGTGAATGATGATGAGTGGTGCGAAGCTCCGGAGGGCATCATCGGTAAACCGTAAATACGAGTAATTCGCCCACTAAAGTAAACACGTGAGAAATGTTAAACATCAAACTTTGTCGCATCGCCTGCTCAACAGTCACCTGTGAAGCGCAGGCGGTGGCCATTTCTCCTGATGTAGGGCTTGGCTGGAGAAGTTCCAGAGGCCTCGCAGTCAGCGACTGTAGCGGTGGACAGGAGTATACACTGCAGGAACGGGTTGCGGGATCGGACTGGCAGAACCGCTTCGTGAAGGGGTGGTGAGCATCAGGCGTTGAAGTCCGAAGAACCGAAGACCCGAGCGTCGTATTCCTCAGAGAAATCGTGGTTGCTGCTCGAGCTTCCCACTTCGTCGTCCTCAGTTATCTAGCCGGCCTTGAACACGTCCGAAGAACCGAAGACCCGAGCGTCGTCTTCCTCGGAGAAATCGTGGTTGCTGTTCTAGCTTCCCATTTCGTCGTCCTCAGTTATCTAGCCGGCCTTGAGCCGTGTTTTCAACATAAACAAGTACCGCCATCTAGCGGACACTCCACGAACTAATCATATACAAATAGCGCCATCTAGCGGACACTCCACGAACTAAACGAGAGGTGGCTACTACATGCATCGGGGACGCACAACCCACGGCTTAAGGTACTTCGCCCCTAAAAGTCACAGTTTCGCCGCCAGGGCGAAACAATGAATGCGATAGCAACATATTGGAATGTCACGCAAAGAACGGCAAACAGCTGTAATCTTTAAGCGGGCCGCTCAAGGGCGAAGGACGCGCGAAAAGGACACACACAACATGATCAATAACTGACAACTGTCACAGCTCGACAGTAGCAGCGCGCTGCTCAAAAGCAGGACGAGCGCGAACTAATTGTCAGAGTTGTTGCTTTTTTGTGTGTTTGAGCCGCGCGCTTCATGTGTGAACTATGCACAACCCAACGCGCTTAGCAACTTTTTTTTTAAACTGCGGCGTGTAGAGCGACCCTTCTGCGTCTCTTGCAGCACGGTGGGGTTTGACGCATTATTGCACTGACGAGCGGCTTATTGCCACCCTAGCCATTTCGTTAACATTTTATATAACGAAAGTGGCACATCACTACATTATCGTATGACGACAATGAATGATAGGTCACAACATAAAAATCGGGACGCGCAGGACACGTAAATCGTGATCTAATCACACAGCACGACATGAGTGTATGATGAAAGTGCCCACATCTTATGACAAGAATATCATTGATTACATGTCTTCTACTCCACCTGCTTCGCGGAACATTTATTTCGACAGCACGTCGAAGCCGGCGGCTTGGAGGCGTTGTTTTAACGTTAGGCACGTGCAGCCCCCAGTCTGTTTCCTGCCGCGCTGTGTCGTTCGATCAAATTGTTTTCTCAATGCTTCAGATCACGAGTTGTTGCAGAATTGGGTCACTTTTAGTGTGTGTCTGAAGGACAGTTTTCAAACTGAAAGAAAATATAGAAGCGTTGAGGGCGAGGACCTCTAAAGCGCACCCTTCGCGCCATCTCGCGAGTGAACACGCTGAAGCATCTCCAAGCTCTGCGTACCACCAGGGATAAATGATGTATAAAAATAGCATGCCAATAATATGCTGGAAGACGCATGGAGCGCGGGAAATAAAGAAATGGCGCTTTGTAGAGTTTTCTTACACTTGCGCGCTGTAAAGCGAGGGGTCACAAGCTCGAATCCCGTTAGGCGCCTCGAAGTTCTTTTTCTTCCGATTTATTCTCATCTGTGGCTTTTTATAGATATGCATACATATACGGAACATGACGGCGACGGCGACGCAGATACCTGCCGAGAGTGTCCATACATTTGCTATTGCAATAAAATGGGTGCTGAAAGCTGCAAGTTCATTGACATGTTTTAAATCATTTATTCACGCGAAGAGCATCTGTGGACTGCGCAGAAAGGCGTTGCCAGGCTACTTGGGCAAACCCAGCACAGCATAGAATCCCGCGAAATCTGCAAAATCGAATAGAGATACATTTCGGTTATGCGAAAGACAAACACATGACATAAAGAATTGACTAGTGTCAGTTATTATTGTCCCCCCCCCCCCCAAAGAGAACCACGTAGCAATGACCACAACCACATGACACTCCGACTTCATTGCAAAAAATGCGGCGATTCTCAGCACGCAAGCTATCTCAAAAGTAAATTTCTGAGGAAGCCAGTAGCGTTTTGCTGAACGCGGTGAATGTCGGAAGGCGATATTTGCATTTTTTACTTCTTCCAATGCATGTCTCTGATTGCTGATAGCTTTCTTGAAGATATTCTATCGTCCAAAAATAAAGTTCCTTTCATCCATCCATCCATCCATCCATCGTACAAGCCTGTACGTTGATGAACTTCTAATAATTAATTGTTGAGCTAGGTAACCATTATTAACTGGCTGAGCTATACTAGCGCGAAGAATGAAACCACGAACACAAGTTTGAAGACGAAGGCAAGCGCTTTTCAGGCGTTCGTCGTTTTATTTCTTGTGTTAATATATCTCAGCCAGTTTGATGAGCTCAGTTCATTACATGCCAGTTACAGCCTGCTGTCGCATGCAATGTCATGTAATTTGATATTAAACGAGATCCTTGTTGTCTTGCTGGGCTTGTTCTATATGTAATATTTTTGACGATTGCTTTTATGCCCCTAATGACCCTAAAGTTTGCCCTTTATTTCAATGTACTATGTTGCTCTTTGCGTACATTTCAGTGGTTCAAAGTAGTTTTTAGCAATCAGTGCTAAATACGCGTGATTGTAATCGTTTTTTATAAGTAGCAACACTATGCAACAACTTTTTACATATCTTTTTGAATAATCACAAACAGCTATTTTGTAACTTTTTATTTGTGCTTGCAATGAATAAATGTGCGATGTCACAAGTGATAGCTACATCTTGATACTGTATAAAGGATAAAGTTGGAGGTACTTTGCGCTTCAGTTATAATTGTTGACTTGATATTTGCGTTAGCCTATATGTTTTGGAGGTATAAACTCTGTAGAAACTTATTTGCTTAGTGTGGTATGAGCGCCGCGGAAACTATTTTTGCTAGCACTTTATAAACAGCGCCAATAACCAAAATCTCTTGCTGTTCAAGACATTCCTGAGGAGTTACGAAACGCACATAGCAGAAAGATGTACAGTTTTTATTTAACGGTAACATGAGAATTTCTGAGCAGCATATAACGAAATGATGCATTTATAGAAAAACATGCTGCTGCATAAAACTAAACACCAGTACAGAAAATAGCACACCGCAGAAGACCTCGAAGTACTTTAATTACGGGCATGTTTTTATTTGTTCTATGCAAATGGTCCATATATTGAACATCCATTGCATAAAGGAAGTACTGAATTAATGCATTGCAAATATACATAAACCTTTTTTTTTATTTTGCAGGCAGTCGGTTGTGCAACAAAATAGAAAACAAGAGTTCGCTTTCGAATTTGAATGCGTCAGTAAACTTGTTCTATGAAAAGTGCTGATATACGCGTAAATGCTTTTCAGCGTACCTAAGACCCAGCATTGAACGTTTTTTATACCCTATGGTGTAGCGATCACTTCAGTATAGCGCTCTAAAACAGAAATATCGACGCATGCAACTACGGCACAGATGCCCATGAGTTACGTCCATGATCTTAGATATGAGTCATGTCACTTCGCACATAACTGTCGTAAACGTACTTACCGCAGTGGCACAAGTTTTCAGCATCTGTGTGGGCGCAGTTAGGGTGATGTGGTAGAGGACATTCATCTTCCCATGCGTAGCTGCAGTGGTGCAGCAATGACACTAGAAGAGCAAGTCTCAATTGCTGTATGTTTTTAACAGATATGAGGTAAACTCTCACTGATAAAAATAAAAAAATCACAGCATATCCACGGAGTGAATGATGATGAGTGGGCGAAGCTGCGGAGGTTCGTCGGTAAACCGTGAATCTTCCGTGAATTCTGCCCAGTACATCATCACCGACGTGAGATCGGGCGCGTTTATACTAAAGGTTCGATGAGTTATGACGACTTGCAGCTCACTTTAATTTTACATGTACGCTGTGAATTTTCATTGTTTAGAAAACCATTGCTTTAGAAAACATCTGGCGTCTTTCGTTGGTTATTTTCATCAATCAACGGCGTTTTGAACAAAATTTTTATTGTTTAATCACGCACAGTAGAAATCTCTCCAGGCACTACCTCGGAGGTAAACAATAGCTGCTAATGGGAATGAGAGACAGAAGAAGTCGGCTTTTAGCTAACACTTACACTTCTACTTCTACTAACGTTTCCTACTGGACCATGCCAATGGCTGCTAATGGGGAATGAGAGACAGAAGAATTCGGCTTTTAGTTAACGCGCACGCTGCGAATTTTTTATTGTTCAACAACGCACAGGAAAAATCTCCCACCGGCACCACCTTGGAGGTCAAGATCTGGTACTAGCGTTACGACTGCTTACGCACTACGACTACGACAACGACGAGGGACGAACGGGTGCCGCCTTAAGGAGCTTCGCCCCTAAAATGTTCCATTTGCACAATATCTCTGGGCTACATAACGAACATCAGGTGCTTCGCCTCTATAATGTATTGCTGGATAGCAGCTTTCTCTCAGGCAAATTAAAGTTTGTCTTCGAAAAGTGACCGCTGGAGCAATTGTTTAATATTGCAGACGTTAAAGGGACATACTTGTCATTATAGATCGGGACAATATTCGCGCTCTATATTGTTTATTTAGTAAAATGAGTGAACATATAGGGTAACGAAAGATTGCAATGTCAACTAGTTGTGCACGGCAGACGCCTAAAGCGAAGGTTTTTTCCGACGCCATCTGGCTTTCGCTGATCATGGCTGCAACCATTCCTCTCAGAGTGGCTTCCGACAATGCATTCTTTGTTCACTATCGTGTTTCACTTGTCTTTACTTGAGTTTACATGAGTTTACTTGCAATTTCGAGTTCAAGTGTGCACGTATTTTGCGTGCACTTCACTTGTCACCTGGCTATGCATGGTCTTTGATACAAGTTCCACCGGAAAATCTCCTAAACGTCTTCAAACCCAGCTGTTGAAAGGAAACGCAAAGAGGCCTTTCAAAAGAGTGGACGTCATGCCCAATTGAGCGTTTTCTGAAAGACGGAGATGCGAAGGAAGAACTTAACTTTATGTAGGTTCAATTTGAACGCGTTGTACATGCTGCGACTACTTTGCAGAAGAATAGAGAACAAAGTGGTCACTGCTGCTTGTGTCTGTATGCAGCCAGGAAAGCGCATCGACTAGCGCCACAAGAAAAAAAAATCACGTAAGGTTGATTGCGATGAATAATGGTAAAAGGCGCTCCACCAGTTTCAATGTTGATCAAGAAGAAGGTAAGGGTTTTGCCACTGTAAGCAGGTAATATCTGTAATATTGCGCAAGACCAACTTGCATCTTCGGCCATGAACGCCTTTCGGATATATACAGTTGTTCAAAACGGTTCGTGCACAATACATTTGTGTGTTCATCGGTAACGACACTACAAATACACTATAGTGAATGTTCTTCAGGTAAGATGCTCCAGCCACGTTCTTAGCCCAACTTCGCAGCGCACCTCTCGTGATGGCGCGCCTTATCCTCCTGCCGGATCACATAATCTTCTATTACACTGTTCACCACAGTGTCCCCCAAAGGCGCAACCCAGAGTGCACGTGATCTCCATGATGGCAAAGTTATCAGTAGAAATATTGTGCGCTATTGTACTAACTGAATATCCAATATAGCTCGGCAGCGTTTGGCACACTTCCTAAGTTCCCACTTCCTAACCTCTGGATTTATGCCGGTCGCGTAATTCTAACATTATGCAGGAACGGTCATCATTAATTTTGTTCCGTCACGTCTTCAAGCTCGTTGTTTTTTCAATGTGATTCTATCACGCATTCAACTTTAAAATGCGAGATACTTGAATACAAAACGACAGTAGATGTCACCGATCTATTTTTGGCGCATTCTTAGTGTCCCTATTTGAATTCGTCAGTACTCCTTCTCTCGCATTTTTTAAGGGCTGAGAAAGATGGCAGAGAATTGCTTCAACAAAAGGTATCACAGCTGTAGCAGACAGGGACGAGGAAGACAAAACGTCCCTGTCTGCTAGCGCAATCATGCATTTTGATGTATTTAACCAAGTAGCCCAAAGAGAGAACTAGATATCGTTAAATATAAGTGTTTGGGATAAGGGGTCATGAGCTCCTTATCCCAAATCCTTATTAAGAAGCCACAGTGACAAATTGGTTAAGATTGTTACAAGTAGAATTTTGAGGTTTCACACGTGCGCTCGCCTAGGTCTACTCTCAGAATGTGATGGGCTGCCAGGGGGGCAAAACATTTTTTCGGGAAGGGGGGGGGGGCACTTCGTCTGAAGGGAGGGTCGGGCAGGCAGATGTCGTCGAGATTCATTTTGGGCTGTTTATGCTATGGGAAAAAGGGGCGGGGGGCGGCACGGGCCCGGTGTGCCACCCCGTGACTACGCCAGTGTGGGCTGCCATTCTTTTTACGGCGAAATCCTCAGATGCCTCATCAAGCGTGAAGATTTCCCCGATTCCCGCGTCGGCGGCCTAGCGCCAGCACCAGTGATGCAAAAATTGTCATCACGTATTGTCGTCAGCATGTGATGCCATCATGACGTCACAGATATCCAGAATATGTGACTGATATGGCGTGATATCATGTGTCATTACATGATGAGGCAGTGTGAAATCAGATGAGGTGCAGAAACCTTGTAATCCATCTGATACTGGAGGCAGTGCAAAACCACGTTAGGTGCAGAAAGCTGCTCCTAACGTGCTAGGTGGACGTCAGGAGAAAGAAAGGACGCTAGGACGTTAGAAAAAGAAGATTATTTTCACTTTCGAGTTGTCGTAGGTGAATGCGTAAGGGAGTCTGATTTTTTAAGCACATAATTTGGAAGTAACGAGTGAAATAGCTTTTGTTTATGTATAGAGGCGCGTGTAGAGTTTGAAAAAGGAATTCGACTTTCGGAAAGCAATGCATGATTATAATATATCCCGGAAATAAAATTTGGGACATGTGCGACAGATATTGTTGGTCGCCTTGGATTTTCCAGTTAGCAAAAAAAAAAAAGACTAGGGGGATACTGGTAAAAGGAATAGGATATATTAGCTGATCAAAATAAAAGAATATATTGAACTAAAGCAAATGAAAGCAACCGGCACTTCCATTTTAGTTCATGCAGTCAAGTATCACGATGCCATGTTTCCTGTAATACACAAGCTAACATCTCCATATGTACAGTCACTTTTTTTTCTAACCCTGCACTTGTGAACACTGCAACATGAAACGACCGCACAACGTCCGCGCTCTCGCATTTCAACATTACGGTTAAAAAATCTAGCATATAGTACCCGTTGTAGGAACCGATTTCATGCGAAGCATCCAAGGAGCACATACCTGTTCTGTTATGTTCTGTTCTAACTGTTTTGCTGTGGAGAGGTTGAGGTCCATATTGCCTCGGCTACTCCATATCACGAAGTTATGCAGCGAAAAAAAAAGAATAATACTAAACGATACCTAAACATGAACAATCCGCACACTGAAATCACTTCAAATATCATACCAAGACACAGTTTGCTTGCAGCAGTTCACACTGTCATAAACTGTTCACCCGCACACCTTCCTTTTCTACTATCAGAATATGCACTAACACCTTTCATATAAATCAATCCCTGGCTGTCTATCACAGGCGCTTATCCAGTCCGGTCTCCACTAAAAAATCTGTCAGGAAGATGTTCGCCTTTTTCTGAAGATGCATCTCAGGCCATGGTCCAAGTAATTTCTTTAATGTGAGGGGCCGTCTGTCCGAACTTGCTAATTTTTTCTTTAATTTTTCTCTTTCATTCGCGTATTTAACGCACTCCAAAAGAATATGGCGAACATTTTCTTCTGCTTGACCACAATGGCATTCCGGGGAGTTGGATCGATGTATCTTGTGCAGGAAACTGTTTGTGTAGGCTACTTCCAATCGAAGTCTGTGGATTAAGGTCTCTAAGTGTCGTGGGAGATCTGTCGCTATGAAAAATTTTCTGTGTGGATCAACTTCATAAAGTACTGATTCCTTTGATTTAGGGCTATCAAACCACTTCTCCATCGAACAATGGTTAGCTCCTTGCGTTATAAAATGTCGAATATCCGCCCCAGACACAGGGATTGCACAATCCCGTCCTTCGTTCAATGCTTTCTTCGCGAGGCTGTCAGCCTCTTCATTTCCCTTTATTCCAATGTGACTGGGTATCCAATGGAATACGATGTTGTGACCCTGCGCTGAGGCATATTCCACCGTTTCTGCAATACATTGTGCTATTTCACCATTTTTGTAAAGTGATCTCGCATTTCTGATTAGCTGAAGGGCAGGTTTGCTATCCGTGCATATCACCCACTTTCGTGGCTCAGAATTCTCGCAGATAAGCTTAACTGCTTCAAAGATAGCCACCAATTCTGCTGTCGTCGATGAAGATTTGTGCGATAATTTGTACATTCTCTTTTCCTGTATTTCGGGTATAAGAACCGCACAGGCTGACGCTTCTTCAGTGCATGATCCATCTGTATATATCTTCGTTTTGTCATTATGCGTTATATGAAAATGATGAAGTACCATCTGTGCGGCTACTAGAGGCGCCATGTCTGCTTTCTTCCGTATGCCATCTATTTCATAGATAACGTTAAGAGGCGGCAGCGTCCAAGGTGGTTTTGAAGGTTTCCATCGTTTAAATCCTGGTACTACTGCTTGAAATGATGATACACTATCCTGTAGTCTCGTTGCCGTCCTTTGTGTTAGTGCACCAGATAAAGGATGACTTTCATGTTGCGTGAAAATTCTAAATAAATTTCGACATGTTTCTTTAGCTCGGAGTACTGCCAAAGGTGGTTGTCGAGCCTCTGCATACACTAAAGCACTGGAAGTTGACCGTGGCAGCCCCAGACATACCCTCAAGCTCCTTGCCAATAACAAGTGGAGTCTCCTTTCGGTGGAGGCTGGAAGTCCGTGCAGCAGCGGCAGTGAGTAACTTACGATGGGGCGTATCCACGCAACATGTAGGGCTAATAACGACTCTGTAGTACCGCCCCATTTTGCCCCGCAGAGATGCCGGAGGATTCGAATGGCCTGATTCACTTTTTGTTCAAGGGACTGGACATGAGGCGACCATGTTAGTCTCCGGTCTAAAATCACTCCCAAGAATCTATGAGTTTTTACCATTTGGATACGCTGGTTTTTCAAAATAATCTGGAAATCTCCAGGTCTTTTCAATGTAAACGGTAGTATGGTTGTTTTAGCCAGACTCAGTGCCATACCTCTTTTTCTTAGAAAACGGTCTACATAATCCAATCCTCCTTGTAAAGTTTGTTGGACATCCAAAAACGATGGACCAGACGTCCATATACTTATATCATCAGCATATACTGAACATCTGATGTTAGGTGGAAGATTATACGGGAGCTGCGCCATGACTGCATTGAAGAGAGTAGGGCTTAGCACGCTGCCCTGTGGCACTCCTTGGTTGACGACATGTTCTGACGTTGGCCCCTCCTGTGTAACTACAAAAATTTGCCGGTGCCTCAGGAAGTCAGCGATCCAACGCAGTATCTTGCCCTTGAATCCCTGCAGGGCCAGGCCTTCCAGAACGTGAACGTGACTCACTGTGTCGTATGCTCGTTGGACATCAAGGAATACAGCGACAGTGATGTTTCCTTCCGTACGTTGGTTTTCCACATCTGTGACCAAGTCCAAAATGCAGTCCATTGTGCATCTACCTCTTCTGAAACCGGCTATGCTTTCTGGTAGTAGTTTCTTCATGTCTTGCCACCATAAAATTCGTTCATTGATCATTTTCTCCATCACTTTCGAAATACAACTTGTCAAACTAACCGGCCTAAACGAATCCAACTGCATAGGGCTCTTCCCTGGCTTTAGCAACGGTACTACTTTCGATATCTTCCAACTTTCCGGAACCTTTTCTTCTTGCCAACTTTTATTGTAAATGTCCAACAGGTGTAATTTTCCTATCTCGCACAAATTAGCCAGTGCAGCGTATGTAACTCCATCTGGTCCTGGGGAACTTGTTCGTTTTACAGAAGACAGCACATATTGGAGCTCCTCTGGTGTGAAGCTGTCATCCAGATCTGATGAACTGACCGCAGAGGACTTCTTGACAACCGCCGAAGCTGATTCTGCTGAGGATTTATATTCGCTAGTTTGGACGGCCTCTCCATTTCTCAGTATAAGATCGCAAAATTCTTCGGCAATCACACGTTCGCTAACTCCTCGAGATAGCGCTAGAGCCTGTAGTGGTCTCGAGTGGACTACTGGCTGTCGGAGGGCGCGTACCATGTTCCACAGTTGAGGCGCCGAGGTAAATGGAGAAAGTGAGGCACATAAATCTTGCCACCTTTTGGTTGAAAGCTTCTGCAGTTGGTTCTGCATTGCAGAATGTACTTTCTGTGCAACCTTGAAATCTTCTAAATTTCCCGACCTGCGATATCTTCTTTCAGATCGACGTCGTATTGCCCGAAACCGCTCATACTCAGCGTCAACACCCGCATACCCATCTGGAATGGGTACTGCACGAGTAGCTTTTGTTAGAAAATGTTTTATCTTCGATGCATACGTTTCTGCGTCATCACAAGGCTTAAGATTTTGTCTCTGTAGCTCCCGAAATATTGCCCAATTTGTAATTCTTGCTGTGCGGTTATTTCTCGTTTTCTTCAACTTTGGGTGATAAATTAATACTGGCAAGTGGTCACTTCCTCTTGTATCAGCGTCTGTAGTCCAGTCCGCTCCAGCTGCTAATTCAGAGGAGCACACAGTGATGTCTAGTACGCTGCAGTAGTTATGCCCCCGTAGGAACGTCGGAGAACCATCATTTAGTATAGCGTAACCGTGGTCTTCGCATATCTTTACTATAGCAGAACCCCTTACATCACAACGCTCACTACCCCACAATTCATGGTGCGCGTTAAAACCACCACATATAATTATGGGATAATGATCAGATCTACACACTGCAGCCAACTCTGCGTATGAAACTTTTGCTTGAGGGTGCACGTATACACTAACTACAGTTACAGTAACGTTACCAAACTTCACCTTGCATCTAACAAATTCCGGCGCATCTGTTTTTGACGTAGCCACAAGTGTCGATGGAATATCGCGTCTCACACACACCATCACTCTGCTTTTTGCAGCAGGACGTTCTGCTTGGTACACCACATAATTAGACAATCGAAAGTTAGTGGATACTCTTGTTTCAGAAATACACAAAATCGGGAACCCGTCCTGAGCGACGAATTTCCGAAAATCTCCACTTTTATTCTGCAGACCGTTGCAGTTCCACTGGAATAATGCACTTCTTTTGTACCAGTTAGATAGTCCGTTAGCCATGATTGCTACAAGATAAGATGCTCAAGATCTAGCAGCAATTTCACTTCTGGTAAAGAACCTGCTTGTGGCAGGGATCGTAGAATCGCTTTAAGAGCCGCAAAAATTATTGGCAAAATGACTTGCTCGTTTCCGGCTGTCTCCGCCGAGATCCCATTTCTTGAAGAATTTTCCCTCAACAGGTTGCTGTGACCCTTCCCTTTGGTTGTCAGTGACTCCTTGGCTGTGTCTGGCCCGGCAGAAGGTGCCGCTTCAGCATGTTCTTGGGCCCGGACTTCTTTGTCAACGCGATGTTTTGGTGCTGAGCGCTTCAATACTTCCGAGTAAGAGTCGTGGCGCCACTGTTTTGCATTTCTTTGTGTCTCAGGAACATCTTCGACTATATCCGCATTGGGCGCTGGACCTCTTTGTATCTTATGGTACCCTTTTACAATTCTCTCTCTTTGTGCAGCCGATGCCAAACGGTTTCGAGAGCAGCCTGAGAACGACGCCGGATGTGGTCCAGCACAGTTGGCACACTTAGGTTGACGCTTCGAGGTGCATTCATTGTAATCATGTGCGCCCGCACATACCTGGCATCTCTTGGTTCCCCTGCAAGTCTTAGCCATATGGCCATATCTCTGGCAGTTGTAGCACCTTACAGCCGGCTCAATGTACTCCTCGACAGTGTGAACCGTAAAGCCGAGAGCAACTCTTTTTGGCAATGGCATGTCAAGCCTAAACTGGAGTATTACATTACGTATAGGCTGCATTGTGGCACTTCCATCTTCATTTCTTGTCCATCTCTTTTGTCGTGTGACTGAGATTACTCCGACATCTTTAAGGTACTCCAGTAGGTCATAATCACTGTATTCAAGTGGAACATCTCTTATCTTTGCTAGGGTCTTCATGTAAGACTGAGGTATCATCACATGCACAGGCAAGCCAGCCAGACTCTTGATTAGCAGCAACTTGTTTGCCGAGTACAAAGACCGTACTCCAACACAAAAACTTCCGTCTCTGTTGATTCTTGATGATGTCACTTTCTCATTGATAGCAGAGATTATCTCAGATGCTATGCGATTTGGATTCACCTTCCAGAAGGAGTCCTCGGTGGCGATTGGTCTGAACACCACCGGTATCCCCGTAGCTCGGTTCTTGTGATGGGTGACCACCGTGTAAGCTCCCTCGTCTTCCTTGGGTGCTTCTGTATCCATCTGTGTCATGTCATTGAGAGAGTATGTCGATGTGGCGTCAGCACATACCTATGGAGGATTGTCAGGATTTAAGACAAGTATTACGATGTGAAGTGACGTCTTTGTGCAAATTGCGTGGTTGTGTGCTTATTGTAGACTAAAGTTGTGTACCACGTGGTCGCTGGCTGAGGGTCGTTGCAGCACGTTTGCCAGCCTTTTTAGATGTGAAGCATCTTATGGCGGAGTTCAATCCGGTGGTGGTGGTGGTGTGCGGCGTGACCACCCTTACTGCGCATGCGCGAACCTTCACCACTTCCCTCTCCACTCCCTCTCTCCCCTTTCCCTCTCCACATCACCTCCCCCCTTCTATTCCCCCTCTCATTTCCCTTCCCCACCCCCTATCCACTCCCATCTCTCCTCCCCTCCCCTTTCTCATCTCCCCTACCCCTCTCCACATCACCTCCCCCTTCCCCTCCTACTCTCAATTCCCCATCTCCACTTCCCCTCTCCCCTTTCCCCTACCCTGAAACGCGGGCTCTACATGCCGAAACACTGCTTCGCATCGCCTCATGGTCCCCTTTAGCGGGAGATGGTGAGATTTTTCTGCTACATTAATATTGCCCACTATAACAAGCGATATGTTTTTCTCTCGTATAACGCACGCAAATCCTACAACAAATTTATCCGCCGTGATAGCTTAGTACCGAAGGCGTCGCTCTGCTAAGCTCGAGGTCACGGGTTCGACCACGGCAATTGAGGTTGCATTTAGATGGGGGCGAAGTTTAAACACCCGAGTGCTTGAATTTATATGCACGTTAAAGAAGCCGAGGTGGTCGAAAGGAATCAGGAGTCCCGCAGTAGGACCTGCCAGTGATGACGTCGCAGATTTATCACGTAAACAAAAGGACATAATATTATTATTTCAACAGAGAAGCAGTTTAAGCTGTCGGTAACTTGTGCTCCATTGAAAACAATAATCATCATTATGAACCGGCACGCGCTCTCTTCATATTATTTACAGTAGGGCTGCTTAAACTATCGGTGACTTGTGTTCCGTCGTGCAAAACTCCTAAGGTGGGTATGGTCCACAGGAATTTGGCAAGCGCCAGTACCGAGTACAGTAGGTGCGAGTGTCAAATGAAAACAAACATGCCAAAAAAAAAGAAATCGAGATAGAAAGACAGAGATGTAAAACAGAGAAAAGGAAAGAGGGAAAGATGGAGAGACAGAAAGAAAACGATAGAAAGAAAGAGGAAAAGAAAATATACATAAACAAAGAGAATGAAGATATAGAAGGATAAAAAGACCGATAAAGAAATATAAAGCGAGAGAAAGTGATAGAAGCAGACACGAAACAAAATACAGAGTGCAAGTCGGAAAGAGAAAGCAAAATAGAAATAAAGCGAAACCAAGAATGATAGAGAAAGAAAGAGAACAAAGAAAGAGAAATAGAGGAACAAGGAAGGCCACCCAGCTGCGCTCTTCCTTCAGTCTTGGCACCACTAGTGCAAAGCATGTATTATTAATATTATTATTATTATTATTATTATTATTATTATTATTATTATTATTATTATTATTATTATTAAATTATTATCATCATCATCGTTGTTGATGTTGCCTTCTGGAGCTTGTAATGACAATTTTGGATAGATAGATAGATAGATAGATAGATAGATAGATAGATAGATAGATAGATAGATAGATAGATAGATAGATAGATAGATAGATAGATAGATAGATAGATAGATAGATAGATAGATAGATAGATAGATAGATAGATAGATAGATAGATAGATAGATAGATAGATAGATAGATAGATAGATAGATAGATACGCAGACTTCAGCATGCAAGCATTTGCTTCTGTATTCTTTGTCCACTGCTTGCGCATACACAATGCTCAAATGTACCATTGCCACACACACTGAACTAGCTTGTTATACTCTGACAGCGGCGCTGAAGTATTTGCTTTGTTTATTTTAGCAAATGGTTCACTCGTTGGGAGTCCGTAACAAGAAAATAGTTGCGTCAGTACCGAAACATGGCATCTGACTTCCTTTTAAAATATGGCTTATTCTAGCCTATCAGATATATACAAACAGCAATGTTAATGCTCTCAGACATATAAAATGTACTTACCGCATTTGCATCCGCATTGGCCGCGAATTAAGAGGCAACATATTTTATACCCTGGTGGACAGTCAGATGATTCGCAGCCACGGTGGAATATCGGATGTACAGGGAGGTCACTCTGGTGGGTAGGAAAGCTACTTGTCGCATGATGGTGCACTGGCAAATAGAAAGTTTCAGCTGTGACATACGGTCGTTTTATCATGTGTTAAGGCGCGGATAATGTGCAACGTGATCAGACAAAAAGTTCTTAATGGTGTTCTCTCGATCAAACTGGCCATATCAAATTTTGGCTTTATTTTGAGCGAGGCAGCTGTGGAAGTATTAACACTTGAGCAACAGCTAGACACAGTGCTATCACAGATTTCCTGATAATATTGGAGACGCGCTTGTACTCAGCTGCGAAAGGAACAGAACTGTTGATTTAGTGCACGTTGGCGTCTGCAAAACAAAGGTGTTGCACACAGCGATGTTTCTAAAGGCCTTCAATAACAGTATGTGTGCAGAGGTACCAATCTATTCCCGACGAGTACGCCCTTTCGTACGTACATGTTGGTCATCGCCAATACAGTTCTTGTGGTATGCCTTAATTTTTGTCTGTTATAATTACCTTACATTTCTTTCTTGAGAAGCCGTTAACAACCGAATTCATACTTACAATGATGTCCTTTGTGATGCATGGCAATGCAGGTAACGAATGCAAGGAGCACGACAGTAATATAAACAAATGTCATCGTTTTGCACCTGCGAAAAATTTGTTGCTTTGCATCAAATGTGTAATAAATGGCGTAGTGGTAGCTTTTAACAAAACCCAATACTTGGGTTTGACCATTTAGGCTCTCTAGGGCGGCTGTTTTGCTGTGAAAAGATAAAGCATGCTCTATCAAGGTTATTAGGCAAGTCTCTGTGAAATGCCTTTTATCTTGTTTTCAGTCCTGCAAAAAATTCTACCGTGCATTTATTTTTACGGCTCAGTTGTTAGCGAGCTGTAATCGCGTGGCAGTATTTGTAGCCCTGGCTTCGAGGCTTAAGAAAATTTGTTCCTTTTATGACTGCCACTGAAACAATAAATTCTTCCTCGATATTGTCGAGTGTTTCAAGCTGAAACCTGGATATTCTTATGGGACACGCTGTCGCCGAGGCTTCGGAATACCTATTACAGCTGAAGACCCGTAACTTGTTCCAAGTGCACTAAACCATGGCGGGCGACAGCGTCGTAATGTAACCGTTTCGGCATAGAAGAACAGAAACACCAAAATTTTATTTGTTTAATGAATTCGTGTCTTCATGAAGCGCAAAAAGCAGGAACCATTGAAAGTAGACTTAACAGTGCGAGGGCCACTTAAAAGTAAATTTATTCTCGGAAATCATGCCTATGTATCAGTCAGCACAAGTCACACGCAAAGTGCTTTATCGTGCAACCACACTTCATACAGCCGAAATAAGAGTTAAACATGCTAACAGTGGCACTGCTAAGATCGTGAATAGAGCGAAGAGTCGCTAAAGCGTAATGCTAATGATCACATTCTCTGACACAGACGTTTTATCATTTGGGGACTTATAGTGCTATATTTGTAGCGAAAAATGAGTTATTCGTATATGTTATTTAACTGCAGTGAATGTTTAACGTAGGCTGGCTGACATACGTGGGAACTCTTTTTTGCAACATAGACAGCCCCTATACATCCCCAGTGGTCCAATCTAGGTATCAGGACAGGACTGGTGTGCCGTGAACAACGGGTTCGCATCCGCATTGTCGGCAGTGAATGGCAACATACTTATTGACAATCCTTCCCTTACAAAAATATATTTGGACAGTCTATAGACTGTCTAAACCCATTTTTAGTCTCTCTGTAGACTGTCTATATCAGTTTTTGTACGGCTTCCAGGGAGCTATGTTATTCTCTAAGCCTGATCTTTAGGCAACGTCCTGCTTTCCTCATGTAATTTCGTCCAACTTAAACGAGAAGGTGGTACATAACGCCAAAGGTGCGAGAAACAATAGTTAGGCCGTGCTAGTAGTACACTGAGCTTGTTTTGGTTCTCTTTTTCTGGTCAAGCGCTCATGAAAAGCCGAATAAATAACGCCCAGCTTCCTTTTAGCTATGACAAACACGCCAGTGTAGTGCCGAAATGCCATCCTTTTCGTCGATGCGATAGCCAATGACCGTGCGGTATTACCGTATACTCGTTTCTTTTGCTATCCGTTCTCTTGTTGCACACTCGATTACCATTATAGCATTGCGGCGTTAGCTTAATCAAGGCACACTCTCGTATATTACCAAGGCACCGTACAGTCCACGTGACTAGGCGTATTAAGCATTATCATAAGACATCCATTTCGCTCATACGTCGGATAAGACAACATAGCTGTAACTCCACTCACGGTGTTTACCTTCAATGATAACGCGTACAAATGAACCCCTCGTTGATATCCATCACGTCGTCCTCGCAAGCACATATTTTCTTTTCACACAAGCAGCGACTAAGCATCTACATTACATAAGTTTCTTCATCAGGAAATTAAGCATTCGCATGGTAATTAGGCACGATGACGTGCGCATTGCCGGTTGTTAAATATCGACGCTCTTAACAAGCTAACAGTTGCTTAATTTCCGCAATACGTGAATTTAAGTTACCGCTGGCACCATGATATTCAGAGCGGGCTCTTCGTTTACTCGTATAGTTCTTACCTGAGGTACCGTCCTTTTAACTAAAAATCTTAAGAAAGTATTCCTATAGGTCACGCTAGGCGATTTTGTTCCAACACCACTTTAAAATTGCATACGGGGGAAAACAATGTCTTACCTGACATTGTCTTTTGAGTCCACGTAAAAACATGATCCACGTTGACGCAGATGTGTTTTCAGCACTGACAGAGAACGCAGCTGCTCAGTGCGCATTTATTTCTGTTGCAGATATTTCGAGAGATTCATCTTGCATTCTATTCATATGCTACTTTGTACTTGGCAGCTCATCATGCATTGACGTGAACGAATGCTGGTGGGCACACATTGTGTCTCAACGAAAGCTGAGTAGATGGAACGGCAAAACAAATAAGCCCAGCTTGTATTGATTCGCGCAGTGCTAACAATGGCTCAAGTCCACATGAGCTGGTATGGACACCAAGGTATTTTGTTTTCATATTGTGAGCTAAAAGAAGACCTACAAGAAACTTTACGTTCCGCAATGCTCTCGTCTTCTCAACGTAGCTTTGGAAAAATATCCGTCATCTTTTAATGATATCTAGCACAGTATTCCTACCTCTTTTTGGCCTTGTCGCTAGCATCAAGGCTATTAAGTAATTGATGCGTCATGCGATTAATGACATGCCCGAAATAAACATAAGCCATCGGTAAGAAAACGTGACGTGATTGACATCCATGACTACTAATTAGATGATGAAATGAGTGTTTTGTCAATGTGGCATGTCATACCAATTTTGTTTAGTGTTCATCACCACGGTCATTACTGGCGCTAGCTAAAACATTCAGGCTTACACCTATTATTAGAAATGAAACCGACGGGAGAACGGCCACCGTTGTAGAACAGTTAGTAGTACACACCATGTGTTATACTGTGTCTTGGGTTCGTATATGACTGAGAGAGATAGAGTGCTCTTTTCGTCCGCTCCTATTTTCTTTTGTTTACTTGTGCTAACTTCGAATAAAGATTTCAACGACACCGTATTCGAGGCTTCATAATATGTGATATCATACGGTTCCTCTTAATAAACGCGTGCCGCTTGGTAACTTTTCGTATTGTACTCACAAGAGTACAAGTTAGACCAAACCTCGCAGTTATAGCCCTGAGAGCTTCCACTGTCCCTTCTGTTGTTGCCGATTTCATTGGAACTGCTTCTACCTACTTTGTTTCGGAATCCACGACCACCAAGATTATGTGTCCTTCAATATGTTCGGCATTGTCGGCTTGCAACCGGCTCTATTTCTGTCTCGTTGTGGGGTATGGTGTAGCTAGGTGCTTGCGCTCGAGTCATCACCACAGCCTGTACACAAGCAGGACATCCACGCACCAATCGCTCTATTTTGCCGTCTTTACCAGGAAAGGAAAAGAGGGATTTTCCTATGATCTTCATGGTCGCCACGTCTGGGTGCGTCTCATGGAGCAAGTCAAGGATGCGTCGGCTTAGAGCCGCGGGAAGCATTATGCGGTGTCCCCAATAGACTTCGTCTACTGGCGACATCGCACCATGCTGCCCGCGACTTCTTCGGAAGTTCATAATGGTGGACAATGCCTCCACTATGATTGCCATCAACATAATAAAACATTATAATGTGACGGACAAAAAACTCGCTCGGCAATAGAACTCACAGCCCCCAAACACCATGGACGCGTTTCTGAAGAGCTTGTTCTGGATGAAAACTTCTGAAAAAATGAATTAACAGAAGGTGTATCAGCAGTGCATTGGCGTTAGAGTATTTCTCTCTTACGAGACCGGCAACATTCATCGGCCCTGCGTCCGAGGTGTTAGCTTATTTAGCTTTTGCTGGGATATATCAAGAAAACTTCAGCCTAAAAAGGTCAGAACAGCATTTTAACGCGACAGAGTTAAAGAGCTCGTTTCACAGATATTTTGGTGTCGGCGTCGTTGGTTGCGAGCGAAAAATCAGCGCTGTACGTGAGATAAAAAGCGACATAACTGGAAATAGACAAATAATAATAAACATCGATTCTAGTGGACATCGGACACAGGCCTACTGAGTGGCAGGCAGGTGTTCTACCACAAAGCTACGCCATCGCTTGAAACTGATTCCGAAAAAATACCCTACAAGACTGACACATAATGCCAGGAGTCTCTTTAACACATGTTATGTTGCGTCGCAGAAGCGCAGAATCATGCCAAGTGCCATTACATCTGAAATGCTCAACGAGTGAAATGTTTAAAGGCAGACCCATTACAAAAAATTGAGACATATTTAACCATCGCCTTCAGTGAAAGTATCAACAAAGTGAGCAGCTTTGTAGGTTTGCACGTTGCCTTACGGGTGGGCAGCGGGTATTTCTCTGATTCGCAAATCGAGGCATTACGGCGTCGTGGGCACTCCGCAGCTGTACTGGCAGTAGGCGTTGTAGGATAGCATGAAACGGCCAGTGTTATTCGCAAGACGTTCCTTTCCCTGCGGCACGCTTCAGGTGTATACCGAGAAGCGAAGGGAGGCTACCGATTGAGAATGCAATCCGAACAGGTCCCGATTGCACTATCGCTTTCTGCTCTTGAGGCGAAGCGCAACGTCCTCTAACTTTTTTTTTTCGCCTCTTACATGCATTAGGTACGAAATAGGCAGCGCACACAAAATACAAAGTTACATGCATTCGCTTCCTTTGTTGACGAAGGAAATTTAGGACTGCCCAAAGCAGCGGTGGTAGCGCAAGAATTGTGAGGACCAAGAGCAAGCGCTCAAAACAATTTGGGCAAGTTTTGGTGCTTTCGCTCTTCTGCTTTTTGCATATTGCTAACACATCCTGTGAATTTTATTGCTGCGATGGCCGCACAAAAATATTTAACAAGTCGATGCAAGTCAAATGGTTAAAAGAATCGTCATGTCTCAATTACCGACTTCGTCCGCAATTCGTTTGTCGGAAAATTCCCCTATTTTCGACAAGTGATGCACCGAAGCTTTCAGGTGTGCCATTTAGGGTGGACTACCAAAGCGACTTGCAGGATACAGATGTTACAAGCTTTTTTTTCGGTTGGTTTATCAGTCACTGTGATAACTGCTTTCCCAACACAAGATTCTTCAGAAAGTAGCCATCAAGCAGAGAATCTGTGGGGTAACAAGAAATGAAACGCGTACAGGAACACATATGAGGGTATAAGTTTATTCAGGATATTAACTGCAGTAGCTGCATGCCTTGGTAAATGAGGAATTGCGGGTACTATTCCAGTAAGTACTGATAGTGCTTTCTTGACATTCTCCGGATTTACTGGCGTTGCTTCCTGTGGAGCTGCGTTGTGAGGAAGTCGCAAAAAGTTAGAAGTGAAGGAACTAAACATCAAAACAAACGCGCTTGACGAAGCTTGATGTACGCTCCTTAATGCAACGTCATTAATTTGCAGCTTTCGGACTAGCAAATGCAACACTGTTTTTTCAGTTAAAGATTCAACATTTTTTTGTTTGCATACATACAAATATTTGTATGTAACCACCTTTACGAGGAAATCAATCGAACTGACAATTAGGCCAGGTAAATTGCAGATGATGTTAATTGACGCTTAACTGCAGCGCATTAATTGCGAACTGAACGAAAATTCACCCTTTTTCTCGGTGGAATTCAAGTCACAATTAGTACACTAAAGTAAAAAAAAAACAACGTCATCAACGCTTTCGCTGGCCTGGAACCAGCTGCTCCGGGAAAATCCCCCGTCATTCGTTCATTCATAGCGAGGATCTCACAACGGCAGACTTGCTGCCTTCGGTTAGCATGCGGCCGTTTATTGGTCATCTTCCGCCTCGTGCAAAGATCACGTGCCACGTGACGGTTTCTGGCAAAAAAGTCTTCAACCCTTGCCGCCAAGGCTACGAGCAGCGCTGGCTAACACTACGATAGATTACATGCACAGATTTACCTAACGAAGTGGACGGGAAAGCGCCTTCTATCATTTATCAATTGGTACAGCATCGGAATCGTAATTCGATGGTTTTGGGTTCAGACCCTACCGAAGAAAAGCGGATTTTTCGCCCACTTCAATACGTTGCAATTTACGTCACAACTTGTGCACTACAGTGAAAGAAAACTATTAACCTCATCTATGCCATCTCTAGCCTAAATGTCTGTTCGGTTAATTTCGTTGCATATGCCATATGAACGAGACTCTCAGAAAAATTAACCCTCTTTCGTTCTCCTTTACCAGGGTTAGATGAGCCACCGCGCTCTGTGCTAAGAAATTGGAACAATATTTTTAAAATGCAAAGGCTGAGCGTATGATGCTTCTTTTTAAAACAATGTATAACGCATTCCATCGCTTTTATTTTCTGTTCTTCAGAAGTGTTCAACGACTCTGCAGCGACAAACGTATGCCGAAATACAACATGCTACGTCGTATTGCACTACTCCTACAATGCGTTCCCACGTGGTCTTATTTTTTTTAGGACACGAAAGATACAGGACACATGAATGCTAACTACGTTTCCTTTGTGATCAGTTATAATTGGCCATTCAAGCTAAGTATGTAAACACTACTAACATGCATATTATACAGACAAACTAGTTAAAGCAGTAGAACAAGGCGGCAGTATTAAACATCTATGAAGGATATTTTGTGCAAATGTCCGACGTAACGTTTAGTGCCTTCTTCACCAAGCCAATTCTTTTTTTTTTGTATAATGATGTATGATAAACTCTGCTCCTAATTTGAATCGCTCAAGTCAATCCGGTGCAAATGAATCTTCTAGTGCAGCCATTCGGTCCAATATTATATATACACCAGTGTTTATTCTTTCCAACCATCGGCGAACCTAAAATTTTATCGCCACCCGAGCACAGCTTGTTAGCGAAGGTAAATGTATATGACATGATAATTTTTCCCAGAATATCCGGCCCTATGAAAAGGGCAGTGTAACAAGAATCATTGTTGATGAGCCACAGTTGGTCAGATTAATTCGTAGTCCCACCCAACTACGTGCCTCAGAATCATATATGTCGCGTGGCCGTTCTCCTCGTTCTGGACGTGGCGCGTTGATGGCAAATCCACGCATGCCTATGTCGCGATAGCGGCAGCGGTGGTTGGTGTGGCCGGTTTCTCCACAGTGGCAGGAGAGTGGACGGTGGTTGGGGGCGCGCCAGATGTCGGTCTTCCTCGGAACGTAGCGCTGACTGAATGGCAGGCGGTATGGCGTCGACGGTGGCGGCTGGGGATGGACCTGCAGTGGTGCAGCGTCCTGACGTGGGAGAGGAAGAGCGCTGTGGGGGACTGCAGCGGCGTAGCTCATCCCCTGTGGCTCAGGCTGTATATGTTGAGGTGCTCCCAGGGACTCCTCTATTTCCTGATGTACGACACCAGCAGTGGAATCTACTTGACGCTGCGAGGACGGCAACATTTTCCGCAGCTCTTCCCGCACAATCACACTGATCGTACCGTGCAGGTCGTCGTATTGCAGTGCTTGAACCTCCGCATAAGTCGTCGTGGGAATGCCGTGGTCGTACTGCCTGTTACGAACTTCAATTGCCTTATCGATCGTCCTTGATTCCGCAAGAAATTCCGAGACTATCTTATGCGGGTTGCGCACAAGTGCGGTGAAAAGTCTTGTTTCACTTCCCGCATCAGGAAGCGAACCTTTTTTACCTGAGACATGGCGGGGTTGGCGTGGCGAAATAGACGAGTCATTTCTTCGGTGTACAGCGTAGCGTTTTCGTTCGCCAGCTGCACACGGGTCTCTAAGAGCTGCTCTTCCTTTGCGGATCACGTTCGTAAGTGTACCAAGGAATGCGGTTCGGTAAAGGTCAGAGGTTGTTAGCGTGACCTCTGCGTTCTCGTACCAAGTCCTTGTACCATCTTCAATGGCGAAATTGACGTGGCGAAGCTTCTCGTCACTGGCCCAGTTGTTGAGCTTCGCGACCCGACCATATGCGTCCAGCCAGCTTTCTGGATCCTCACATGGTGCTCCCCGAAAAGTCGACCGCTGAGCCGCAATTCGTAGTGTACTCCATCCAATGGTGGACCTTCGATGACCGTCACATGCTTTGCTTGTGGTAGTATGACCCACGTGGCACTTCACTGCCGCCATCGTATGCCATCTTATCCGAACATTCGGCAAACCAGTTCTTTCGCTCATCAGTGTTCATGTGTGCCTTCCAGCCTCTGCGCCTTTCAGTGTTCATCTGCGCCTTCCTCTTCATTTTGCCCTGACCGCTCATTCGCACCTAGCCGCGACTCACCATGTCCTTGCCGTCACTCGATCTTTTCTATGCATTGCCGTACCGGACCCACCAAGCAGGAAAACTGATGGCCGCAGTTTCCGAGGCACGAACTGTGTCCATGTCGCCATGCGCAAGTCCTCGCCCCTCTCCAGCCAACGCAATTCGTCATGGCACTTATCGGCACAGGAGCCCCACTATTCTCATTTTCTCTCAACGGTGCCGCACACTACGTAAAGCTCTGATGCCATTATCCGACCTATCTTTTTGAGCTATCTCTCGGGCTTTTTTTGTTGTACATTGCGACAGCTTCTAGGGCTTGTTGTATTCTGTCCTGTGTTTCGGCGTATGAGCCTGTCGTGGCCTAGATTGTAATGTCTTCAGGGTATATCGCAATGCCGAGGTATTTTTCTTCCGGCAGCTGTAAGGCGAGCTTGCGCATTCCGATGTTGAGCATTAGCGGTGAGAATGTTGTACCGTTAGAAGTGCCACTACGAAGTATTTATGGAAATGACCGGGAAGCTTCGAGCGATATTGTCGCAGTGAAATCGCTCAAGAGGTCCTGAATGTAATGGAACACACTTTCTCTGTGCAGTATGATCTCACTGCCTTGTAGTATCGTGGAATGAGATATCGTGTCGAATGCTTTGTGGACGTCTAGGGCGACTAGGATTCTGCCTAGACTTCAAAGGGGACGTGCGCGGACCTCTTCATTCAGTAGGAGGAGGACGTCTCGTCCACAAACTCCATTGCGAAAGCCGAACATCGATTCTGGAAGAAGGTCCTTACTGTTGAGGTGATTCTCAAATCGGATACACACGACTCTTTCTAAAAGCTTATTCATGTACGATGTTAGTAGTTTGGGCAGCATATGTCCAATCTTTCGTGGCTTGCCCGGCTTTGCAATCATTAGGTGAATGCCGATTTCCATGGCGATAGTATTCGGATATCTTTGAACAGATCTACAAGTTTTTCGATGGCCTTGTCATTGAGATTGCGTCGCATTCTATCGGTAGCGCGGTATCTTCCTGGTGCCATATTCCACCTGAAGGGCTGTATGGCTGCGAAAAGCTGTTTCAGGATAATTATAGGGGCGTCTATGTTTTCGATGGTCTCCCTATGGTGCTCCTAGGGTGCTTTGGTGGGTACTTGAACCTCACCAATGTAAGCGATCTTCAGTTTCTGTAGCAGCTGAGCCTCCGTCTCTTGGTACTCTCCCACCAGTCGCCGCAGGACATTAGCCATCCCCCTCTGGGCACAGGTAAGATCGAGCATGAATCGCAGAATGGTAGATGTCTTATTGTGCTAAGTACACTTCTAAGAGAGTCACAAATGCTGCACCAGTTGTTCAGGGCTAGAGCGGGAAAGCGGGCTTGCTTCGCAAATCGCTCGATACACTACCTTAGCTCACCGTTGCGGCATTTCTGCCGTTTGTTGAGGCTTCTACAAGCATCCTAGAGAAGGGCTAGGTGGTTTTCTGTATCTGGCATGCCCGGTGTAGTTTAGAGCTTCTTAGTGGTTGTTCCCCAAGGAAGTGATTGTTCTTAGTGATTGTTTCCCCTAGGAAGTGAATCCAGCCTTCTGCCATAGTGGGTGTCGAGAGGGCTCTGGGCGTTCACGATACTTTTTCCAGTCCGTCATCTTGGCCGTCCCTCAAGATTCACGGTCTTTTGCCGTGCTCACCGCTGTGCATAGCCTACAGTTGTCGCTACCTAAGTTCTGCTCCAGGTTCCTCCAGGTAACACCGTTATCATTAATGATAAGTGTAAGATGTACCGCAGTGTCCCGAGCTCCACTGTTACCCATCCTTGTAGCAGCTCTCTTCAGTGTGAGTAGCAGAAACTCCTGGCTCTGGGTGGCTCGGAGAAGATTGGTTCCCATAGATGTATGTCGCCTGTATTCCCCCTTGCTGTGGCAAGCATTAATATCGTAAAAAACATGTAGTCGGTCCTTTCGTGAAAGAAGAATGCGTATGGGGTTCAGGATTGTGGAGATGTCGGCGTTGCGTTCCCTAAGTGGACTGCACACATCTACAATTTTACACTTAGGGCGTCCTTTCTTGATGGGCGAAATGGTGACTATTGCATGGTGTTTTATGGTATCCCCAGTGTTATAGTAGTGGTTAGAGCTAAGTCCTTCCACGTCAAAGTTACTACAGCTGCTTGACTTGGGTCGGCCTAAAGGTGGCAACCTCCAGTGAGTTTCGGTGTTTTTCCTACCTTCCGTAGGCAAATTACGTCATGTGGGACTGGTGCCGTGTTAGGCAATGAAGGACGGTTCCACTGCCAAACTGTAAGATTCTCTTCATGCCTGTGTGTTCTGTTAGCCATGTTGCAAAGTGGCTGAACTTGCTTCCTCAGTGTCCGTAGTCACAATGTACCTAACGCATTGAACAGACTTATCTATTTTCAACATCATCGGTCAGAAAAAAAAATTTCCAACGTATTTCTTATTTTATGAAATTATAATATTTAAATGCACGTTAATTACCATTGTGATGTGCAGCTTTAAGGAGGTGATTTAAATAAATCACATTTCATATTGCACTCACCGCAACGGCATTCCTCATAGAGGCCCTTGTTTGCACAATCACGGATATGACGAAATAGACAATGGTAGCCTCCCAGTACAAGGTTGCATAAAATTGCGGGACCAACTGTGAAAAGAAAATGAATCAATGATTAAGATTTTGTACTGTTTGGCTAAACCGATGGCTGGTATCCCGTTCACAAAGCTAACATAAGTGGTTCCTTTGTCTTATCGAACGTAGCTAAATGGACCCTATAGCTTAGTTTTAAGTAGATAATTGATTGCTCATGAGTATCAATTACGCAGGATCTCCTAGGAGATGTTTCAAAGAAGAAATTATTGCAGTATTAGTGAATTATACCGAATGCATTCGAGATGCTGGTTGGATAAGGTCAGTCACATGTATGTAGAGTTTAAAGAATTATTTCACTTCACTATCCATTAAATAATATTTTCTATACTGAGCTTATCACAGCTAAAAACACAACAAATGCGTCATATTGCTTAACTTCTTTCAGAATGACAAACACGCGATAAATAGGCACCGAAATTCCGATAAATTCACCGCTCACACTGTCACACATGCGTTGTGATTGTGAGAGTGGTGTACGGTTACGTCGACACGAAGGTACGGACTGCGTGTGTTAAAATGCACTCATAAGATTGCGTAAACAGCTGAAATGTGTCCTAACGCGGCGATGCCTATTGTTCTCTCTTGTTCGATCTGTAAATATATGTTTTTCAGTTCTAACCAAATTTGAGTTTTGTCCTTCAATCGTTCACAGGTGAGTGCAATGTGCCTATTAGGTTTCCTGTGCCGCATATGCTCATTGGGTTATGCCCTCGTATTAAGAAGCCACCGAAGAAAACGATGCGTGGAAGGAACCACGTGAGGCCTTACGTTACATTCACTGTAGGCTTTGCGTACGAAATCGTATTCATGTGTGGAGAGGTTTATATCGGACAATCGGACACACGGGTAGACGAGTGTATGATCTAACTCAGAAGCATGAGCGATCCGTTCATATATTTGCCTTATTCGATTTACGTGGGTATTGTTACTTACGTATGCACGAGTATTCAATTCTGGACAGGAGGTGGAATGTGTTATCCAGAGAAATAATGGAAGCATATGATATCAGAATAGAAACACCTTTACTTCCGAAACGTCTGCTGTACAGCGCAGCAAGAGAAAGCAGTTTTTAGAAACATTCTATTAAGCTGTATGGTTGATATAGGCTTTGCTTGATAATAGGGCTTGTGGTGTGAGTGGTCAACCTCACAATAAATTTGCGACGCTAGTTGCACTTGTCCTACGTTGCAGTGTTCCTTCTTTGTCTTGTTAGAACGCTGTACTATCCAGTTTTATAAAAAAGTAAGTTTCGCGATAAGGCCTAAGCAATGAATGGGACAGCAACAATTTGGTATGTTCTACAATGAAACACTAGCAGCTCCCTTCTTAGCAATACGGTGACTGCAGCGATCGAAGTGACGTTGATGCGGTGTGGGTCTTCATGCGGTGGATGACGCTACACGTACGAAGCTATGAGCCATCTTTTGAACCCCCTGAAGAGATAAGCCTGCGAGCAAGGATGACCCCGTACCGTACGTTAAAGTACCGCAAAATACGAACAGCAACACTCCAGCAAAATACGAACGGGACAGCGGCCTTTATAGCGCGCCCTTAGACTTGCGCCGTCTCTCGGGTGATAAAGAACATGTATCTGCCACACTGAAGCATCTCATAAACCTGCGTACCACAAACGCTAAGGTGTTTACACAAACAGGTATTTATATAGGTAAAAGTAAAAGAGCGTTCGGTGCCTAATCATTTAACCTGTCCCAGTCTCGAGCCGGGCAGGAGGGGTTGCAGTTTCGAACGCCCGGTCTCCTCCTTCTGAAGAATTTCCCTCTGGGCTACTTTTCTTTGTGAGTGATATATAGGTGGACCAGAGGATGACCGCCGCCGTAGCTCAGTGGTAGAGCATCGGACGCGTTATTCGAAGGTCGCAGGTTCGGTCCCTGCTGGCGGCAGGTTTTCTTTTCGTCCATTTTACTATCTTCACACTTATATCCTAATTACTACAAATAACGCCTCTATACTTTCGTTGGCATTATTGACTGTTAGTTCTCATTGATATTCCGTTTATAGTTGTGTTTTCTAATACGGCTTCTAGTTTTCTGCTTTCACGTGCCACGGAAAGGTAGCCTAATATTGACGCTATAGAGGAACCAATGCAAATTCCTTGTTTTTAGAGGAAAACATTACCACCCCACTTGGAGAAGGTGCTATGTAGATAAACGGACAACAGTTCAAAAAAAAAAAAAAACCCCTGAGAAGACGTGCAGACGGTATCGACAAATTTCAATTCATCACAAATTTACAAGCGTCGATGGCCTTTTAGATACTGACTACTATTCGTCATGTGGCAGCGAAAAATACTAATATTTTACCTCTATGGAGAAAGCGTTCAAAATACTACCTGCATGCATCTTCAAATAACCCACCACTTCTTCTGAGTTTTTAGTCAAAAAAAGGTCCTTTACTGTTAACAACTTTAACTTTTTTTGTAGAAATAGGCCTACGGACTTCTGCCATGTGCCCCCTTTCGACGCTATAATACGTAGCGGCCCATCCCGTTTGTGGGTTTTGACTGAAATGAACATTTCAAGGGTCCCTCATTTTTTGCCTTCGATTTCGCGGCCTAACATGCTCAAGTTTAATTTCTGACAAGGCATCTTAGCTGTGGTTTTCATTTTCACAAGTGAAACGTCATTTCTGCTGACGAAAACAGACTTCAAAGCCTCACCTGCCTTCATCTTTAAATAACTGTGTGGGATAACCACGACCCTCCCCCCCTTCTTATCTACGGGAAGCAAAGCCAAGTTATTTTCGCGAAGAAAATGTGTTACACGTTTCAAAGGTACTGCTGTCCTCTAGGACCTGACACGCGATACAACATCAATGCCTGCTGAAATACACATCCCAAACTCATTGTCTTCAGCACGTTAGGAAACATCTCTAACTAAGGTTAAAAGTTCAGGAGCAGACAGCTTAGGTTCAACAGTGAATTTTGGCCCCATCTCTAGGGTGTCCGCCATGTACCCAAGAAGTTTCAAGTCTCCCTCGATGTGTACTCCGTTGTGCTTGTTCCCTTGGCTTCTTGTCCGTTTCGACCGCAGTTCCCCAAGCAGTGGCCTCCACATGGCTTCCAGCGTGTCGTCGATCAATGATTCGTATTCTTGCCTTTTCTTCCTTTTTGTCGCTGGTTGCCTTTCATGAAGAAACATATCATATGTAAGAAACCATCATGTGAAGAAACCAGCATATGCTACCGCGTTTCGCGGCATGGGGATAGTAGGCCCAGGCGTAATACGGCGCATGTCAATAGATTCAGCAGATGTGACGTAAGAAACCATCATATGAAGAAACCAGCATATGTAAGCGCGTTGCGCGGCATGGGTGTAGTAATACGGCGCATGTCAACAGATTCAGCAGGTGTGACACATGCATTGTCTACAGTATTCCCTTAACCTGTGGCAAAGAATATATTGGGCAATCGGGCAGGTGTGTGAACGATAGAATGCGCGAGCACGCAAATTTACTTCCTACGGGCACGTGTGGAAATCTACCGATTCACTGCAAGGTGTGTGGTTGCGCCCCTCTGTTCAGCAACGTTTCGGTGACTGGAAGGGCTAAAACACAGAAAGAGCGTGAAATTATTCAGCGTTTCGGATTCAGAAACTTCGTCTTGATAAGTGTGCGAGTGCGCCATCTGTGTCTTTGAATGACAAGGAGGTGCGGTTTCTTGACAGTGATCGGTGATAGGGCACCTTTCAGTGATTCACAGTTGTTGCTGCGCATACTCTTATCGGTTTGTTGCCCGCGTCTTCATCGAATTAGTCAGTTTTTAGTCCAGCATCCTTCCTGTTCCTGCCTTTTTTTTTCTTGGCTAAGATTCTTCTGCTGGCATTTCCTTACGAAGGCATTTCCTTATGTACTAACTTGCCCAACAAGCTACCCTAATGAAGAAACACTCATGCCTGCAGCAAGACCCTGTTGAGTCTGGCTTCCCTAAGACATTCTGACCTGAGAATCTCGCAAATTGTTCGGCTGTGGCCTCTCGAGGGAACCAGGCCCCCAATGAAGCGTTGCACATCCGGTGGCACTGAGCCGATTGGTAGGCAGTATGATGGCATACGTACCCGACAAAAGGCAGCAGCGACGACGGCGCTGAGAATGCACGTATGTGACGTAGAACACAAAACGGAGCCCGATGTATTAGAAATGTAACTTGAAAGACGTGAGCCTGGGCGTGTTGGTATTCCATATTAACACCTATAGCGCACAGAAGGGACAAGAACACAGAGGTAACGACGCGGACAGAGCGCTTTCTTCTAACAATTGATTTATTTACGAAGCTGTAAAAGCACATACATAGGAAACGCGAAACGGCGCACGCAGGCGCTTAAGCGCGAGGTTAGATTTTTAATACATCGTTGATACATGTGAATGATGTGCAGTCAACGATAACATGAAAGTACAACAACGTTGCTTCCCGTTTCCTATATTTTTACGTGTACTGCTTCGTAAATATACCACTTCTTGGAAGATCGCGCTGTGTCCGCGTCGTTACCTCTGTGTTTTTGTCCCTTCTGTGCACTATAGGTGCTAACAGAGAATACCAACACGCCCAAGCTCACGTTCTTTCTTGTGAAATTAAGGAGAAGAACTCTATATAATGACAGTCCTACATGCAGTTCATAATCGCAAAATAAAATATAAAAGTAAAAAAATAAAAGAAGCAAGAATGTTACCACAAAAACTTAACAATGCATCTCGTAAGGTATTCGCATACGTAATTAGACACGTGAAGACGATTACGATAAACTTCCAGAAAGTGAGGCAAACAAATTTCGACAGGTCCCACGCATTGTGGGAATCGGTTTCATGCGAAGCAGTCAGTGAATATTTCTATGCTGTATTTTATGGCGTTGAGCTAAGCGTTACGAGGTGAATCGACATGTTTTTGTAAGTGTAGTAGCTGTGTGCACGTCGTGGGCATACAAGGCACGGCGACAATACTGGCGTTTAAAGGGGAACTTATGGTGCGACGTAACGTCAGCCGTCACGTTTGAGTACATACGTCAGTATTATCGAAACTAAGTGCGTTTTATGGTGCAGTCATATGATTATAATACGGAACATTCGGTAATGTATTCCTCCGGGGTCGATCAATGCTTCAATATAGCTTTCTGAACCATCGGAATACAAATCTAATGTTCATCAGACTGCTATAAAAGCGGAGCCAACACTGGAAGTACAGACGTTAATCTGATGTGACGCCTGTATTGCAGGAGTACTTATGTAGTGTTTATTGCTTTCTTGTTAAATTAGGTAGCCAGCACCGCAACCACAATTGGCATTGCACCGACATTGCTCCTGCATTGGCTGTTTTTCCAAACCAGTTTATAGCCCTGACGTGGCTCCGTGGTAGAATACCTGATTGCCACGCAAACTGCTTGGGTTTTATTCCTGCTGGGATCCTAATCTTTATTCTTTCCATTCTTCAGGGTCAACGCTCCTGATGTTGGTTTTTCTTAACGCTTTGGCATTTAAATAACCAATGTCTATTTTCGCCGTTCCTGGGTAGATACAAACTGTCAATCACCTCTGGCACATATCCGTTTACCATGGGCCGCGGTGTACGGGTATGCGCCACACGTGTCCGGACGAAAGGGTTTTATGACGTACGCGACACGATTTTCACGTTCTTCATGTCATGACCCGACAGTCATATTCGTCCAATCCTCTCATCCTCCCATGCCTATTTTGGTCTAGACGATGTTAAGGAGGCGATCAAGAGAGCACCCAGATGCAGGCGGATAGATAGATAGATAGATAGATAGATAGATAGATAGATAGATAGATAGATAGATAGATAGATAGATAGATAGATAGATAGATAGATAGATAGATAGATAGATAGATAGATAGATAGATAGATAGATAGATAGATAGATAGATAGATAGATAGATAGATAGATAGATAGATAGATAGATAGATAGATAGATAGATAGATAGATAGATAGATAGATAGATAGATAGACGTGAAAATACAATTTTCACGTAGTCCAAGTAAAAGAAGGTATACAAATTTAGAGTGCACACTTTGCGCATCATAAGTGCTTCTCGCATATTTGAAAGTTTGCTAGACTATTTCCTTGAATTTTATCACCAAAAAAGTGCTCCAAATTAAGGTTATTCCGCTCCAAAATCGAAATTTCGCTGCTCTAGAAACTGGTTCCAATTCAGTTTCAGCCGCCTCACCCCTGGTAAATTACTGCTTACTGCAAATGAGTTGTGCGATATCCCTCAAGGGGACGGAAGCATTGCGACAGAGAGATTTGAGAACCACGCCTTTGTAGCACAAAGCGACAAGGAAATCCGTACACATTTCTCGACAAGGTTATTTATTTGCCTGCCTAAGGAATAATATGTTCGCGCAATGAGTGTTCCTTACATGCTAGCAGCATTTGCATGGGTGCATAATTGTTCTTACTTAACCTTAAGCGTTAAGTTTCGACCGTATGCCGAGAGTGTAGCTTAGTTTGGAGGCGAGATAGTTTCGTTTTGTAGCTTTACTGGTGCTCTTGCCCTCAGCCTACACACGTAAGGCTTGCAGGCAGCACGTGCTGTCAATAGTATGAAACTGTACGGCAGTACCCCCATCTTAACACTATGTGTAGAGCTCGTGACACAACGAATCCGCGCTTAACATTATTTGCGCACCGCGAAGTCACAATGTCCTAGCATCGCGAATCTGCAAGATGGGCCGGCTGGTTGTGTCGTCAGCCTGGTCCCGGCACAGCTTCTGTTACGGCTGTTACTTAAATATATCTGTGTGTCTTATGCCTAGTTCGCACATATTATTGAAAGTTGCTTTCACCCATGTGTGTGCTCAGGGTATGTATTTGTTCCTGTACTTTTGAATGCTTCACTTAATAAATATAGTTGCAGCAGTTATACTAGAAAATAATAAGCATGGTGTGCGAGCCTTATTCTCATTTCGCTTCCTTCCTACACTCTCTTAAATGATGTTCATATAATATGTCATCATTAGGACATCGAAATGCTAATATAACAGAATGTAATGGAAATATCGAAAACGCATGCGGACAAACATAGTCGGGGATAACTTTATTGATCAGGTCGAACGGAATATTTCTTTTTATTCTATTCGGAATTCCAGGAACACTTGGAAGTAGTCCTGCAATTGTTGAGAGTGTTTTCTTGACAATGGCAGGATCGACTGGATTCCTCTGGACCGGTGGTGGTACAACTGCGCGTTATGTTAAGAACATGTTTTAGAAAATCACGGAATATTTACCCCACAAAGGAGACACAATTGAAGAAGAGTAGTTGCAGTTCCAAAGTTAGCTGTTACAACAGCTTCGCCTCTTCGTTAGAAGAAAGCAGACACTTATCTTTTTCATAAAATATCATTTCAAACACCTTTTCATTTGAGTTTTGTCACGAAGACACGAATCAGTGCATTGTATGCTGTGCAAGAAGTTCACAAATACGCTTGAACTGGAACTTTCGCGGAATAATTGCGTTTGTGTGAAATACCAGATATTTTCCGTTTTTGCGTACTAAGCATATTTTTCAACTACAAAACCACGACAACACCAAGCTAGTAATATTCCCGTATTTTTATAGAAGAGCATGCAACTCGGCTTCGGTTTCGCGCTTGCGAGGTTTTGTTTATTTGTCAAATAAAGGAAGCTCGTGCGCATATGCGCTGCGTTTTGTAACGGTCAGTTATCAGTGGACATTGATATGCGGCCTATAGTCAATGTCAAGACGCATAGTACATAGGCCTACCGCTCCACGTTACATTAGCACTTAACCGTTCTATATGTCTTAAACAATATATGCTGTTCGTGTTCGCAATGCTTGCTGTCATTGTCAGTAAATGCCCACTTTTAATTCATTATAACATCGCAGAAACTGATCTTGCCCAATTTAGAATCCCAGAAACATCTACAAGATACACGCCATTTCCCGCATCACTAATGTTGTCTAATCATCTATCCCCTACACCATTTGTTTGGTGAAGCCACCGGTTAACATATATTGATATTCAATTCAGCACAAATTGTTTATGTTGATGAACAAGAAATGTCCCACAAACGCAAAGGGTGTATAACGTATACTTAATTTATTTTCGACTTAGGCCGGGTTCATTCCGCTAAAGTAAAACACAACATATAATGTCTCCTATCCTTTCCATGACTTGTCTGTTGGTTTGATTGGTTGTTTAGCGTGCATCCACATGATGGACCGCTCGGCGGAAATCGATTCCACAGACGATGGCTCCGCCGCCTGTCCTAGGGCGCCTCGATAGCAGCTTTCCTTCATTCCTTCGTACGAAGGAACGCTGGCATTGATGAGCCTTAGCCCGTCCTATAGTTTCATTATACGGCTACATATATGTAGCACATACAGTAACACTAGCCCGTCCGGCTGTGAAGCGCATCCAGACAGCGGAAAAAACGCGTAGACGAATGCGGCGGAGAAAAGAACCATGGCGGCACCGTCCAAAGCGACAGTTGTCCGATTCGAGTCTTTGAGGTCATCGTGCATTGATTGGCCTGTTAATCACTAACTGACGCTTGTATGTGCTTTAGTTTTGTGCTCGAAAGCTTCGACGGCAAAGCATTCATAACAATTTGGCCTCATTTACGAGAGCCGTAGTCGTTTTCCAGGAGCTGTAGGCTTAGTGAGTGCCTGTACTGGCGGAAAATAGACTCGGAGGTTTGCGGTAGCACGAGTGTTAGCAAGTCTAAGAAGCCGTAGTGTAGAAATGCCTGCATGTTTCTTTTTCTTTTTCTCTAGGTGGTGTGAAGGCTATAAGTGTTTTTTTAATACGAAGCATTTCTTAGCGAACTTGTGCGAATTTGAGCGTGTCTATCTATCTATCTAGCTGCCTAAGACTTTGTGCTCTCCTGGCCGTTTCGTTAATGGGACGTATACGGAAATTGGTATGGTATAACATGAGTGCATGACGAATATAAATCACCGGCCATAACATGAAAATCGTGATATGCATGCCATGAACGACATGATTTACATGCCACGGTGTTGGCGTTCTTGCGGCCGTTTCGTTAACTTGATGTATGGCAAAATTTTTATGGCTTGAAAAGAGTGTATGACAAATATATGTGACTGGTCCTATCATGCAAATCACGACACACTTGTCATGTACAGCATGATTTACATTACATGGTCTCGGTGCGCTCGCGGCCATTTAATAAAATTGATATATAACAAAATTGGTACGACGAGACAGTTCTGTAGGGCGAACATAAATGACAGGTCCGCGGGGTCTGCGGACGTGGGGCGGATGGTACAAATCCATGAAGTGGTGTCGCATAACGCAGCGTCCTCCGCGGAAAAGACAGATTTCGTTCTTCATGTGGGTACGCGCTTACTGGGTGAGCGTAACAAAGGGTCCCATTCGCACGGCGCTTTAACGAGGTGCGGCGAACTCAGATGAGCACTCATGCTTACCTTAAACGCAAATTAAAATATTTTAAAGACAACGCTTGCCACTAATAATAAGTCAGTAGTGGCTACCTGTACAAAACAATCAAGCAGCAAAAACATTTAGAGATTTCAATTTTGTTTTTGGGGGTGCGTTAGATGCCGGGCTGACTAAAAGAGAAGGCGCACACTTTACCTAGAACCTGTAGCAGTGGTCTGTGGAAAGAAAAAAGACACAGTTGCGCCGCAAGGGCGAAACAATCAATGCGTTAGCAAGAAAAGCGGCCGGCGATGGACGCGCTGCTACGCTGCATAAACATCTGCCCCCCGGCAGCAACTATACTCGCGGAAACGTTTTCCTGGAAATGAAGCGAAGGCTACAGAGCCACAATCCACGTATCCTACCGCTCATGAATATATTCCCACAATTGCGTCCGTATTTTCTCCGTGAGATATATAAAATACTCCTTTATTTTCTACATGTAGCTTTTTGAGACGGAACGCAGCGCTCACAAGCCAGATATATGTATTTATTTTACTTTATACGTTGTTACGTTGCGTTTTTGCGTGCGTGAAAAAGTCGCGCCTTTTACCCCGTACCTTAGACGCTAAGCAGCGTTTGCGCCGAAATGCAACGCTAGCCATCACTTTCCACAGCGTTACGAGACGAGCGTCAAACCGGACTACTTCGCGTAGCAGTATTGGCCTCGAGGAGTTACGGAGTCGCCCTCTATCGGACGCGCCTCGATTGCGTGCTAGGCAGGATGCCGCCGGCGCGCTCCCCATAGGTTTTGCTGTCGGCGCTCTACAAAAACACCTCGCGGGAGCCCTCCAGGGCATTTCTGTAAGTACTTTCGAAATGAACTGTGTTCTTTACTGTCAAGATAATCATTTTCGACGAACTGAAAGCACAAGATAGTCTAAAGTCGCTGTCTCTTTGCAGAAAACCGAGCACCCGCTTCACGCTGTCACCGCGTTGCAGACCCCTGAACCGGCTTCTTACGTGAAAGGTAGTCACTCGCTGAGTGCAAACTATGTGAAATTTCTCGTCAGAGTAGACTGCCTGTATAACCAAACGGAGCATAACAGAAAGAAGCCTCAAGCCAGCGATCGCACGGGTTCGCGACGACTGACGGTGCCTCTACATGTATGAGCGTCTGCATGTATGTTCGTACTGCTGGTTTCGCTTTTGCTACGAGCGCGTTTTGGCACCGCGCTGTGAACTTTAGGCCGCAAAACATGAGAATTTGTGAGTAAACAAACAACTACTGTTGGGCGGACGCTATCAGAGCAGTTCAAAAACTATTTCCTTACAACTGCGACTTCGGTGCGCATGACAACTTTGTGATCTGCCGTCCCGACGATTCAGTGTTTTTTTTTTTTTCTCTTTCGGTCTAAATTCGGGTACGTTTCAATGTCATTTGACAAGTTGTCTCGCACTGCGTGTTGATCGGTCTTCTCAGCGGGCAAATTCCGCTGCTTCTGTTTCTTTATTCAGAGCATTCGTTTCGTTTGGTGCTCACACAAAACGTGAGCAAATGCGACGCCTTTTTTTAATGCTCCTCATTATTGTTCCGTTTGCATTCCAGTGAACTTGCCGCTCTCTGTGATCAACAAATTCATAGACCAAAGCTTCACCACTTCGAGATTGCTGGTGGAAGGAGAACCAGTCTACGAGACCGAGCATGTAGTAGCATGCGACGCCTAGGAAAAGAAAGAAAATACAGTAACGCGGGAGAATCAGTACATCGACTGACAAGAAGAAGATGGCTTTCGCCTTCTAGTCATCTTTACCATGTGCGTTTTTTAATTCAACGTATCTAAACAATGACTTGTGCATCTGCAGCCGATTTTGTGGACGCTGAGCACGGGGCTGACGATCAAGAGGTCGCATTGGAGGGTTCTGAGATGGCATCGCACGTGGTAAAATGTAGCGCTTTTACCATCCTGTGGCAGATAAGCATCATTTGCCGGCGGGAAGCGCGCGCGAGCCATCGTCTCAGTGCGCGCTGTCTGCTACTCACCGAACATCACAGGCCCGACGCAGTAACAAAAGTCTTCGTCGCGGAAGTGTTTGTTGCACACAAGACTCGTAGCGGATGGCTACTTGCCGGTTCTTAGCTCTACAACCCATGCTTCACGCTGTTTCTTGTCCCGCGGTTACCAGTGCAGGCTGACACTGGGCTCCTTTGCGTAAGCGCGGCGCTGCGGCACCGAGCGGTAGAGCCCCATGTTCGTCGCCTTCGGAGGCAGCCACTCTATTAAAATGGTTTCAATTGAGTAGAAAATGAGAGAAAACTTCCGATTTTGAACAGACCGCAGCGCATGTGGGACTTGAAACTTGTTTTCAAAGCACGCGGCAGTGCGCCACAAGCAGCCGACGCGGCCGCGGAGACCACGTGATCCTGCCAAGTACGTCACGCCGACGGTGGCGCCGGCGTTTCCAGTGGTGGGCCTCGAGGCCAATATGCGCAGACGCCCGCCCCGCAGCTTTCCCTTCATTGCCAAGAAAAGTTGTCCGCGAGTATACTGCGCGAGCATACAGCGGAAGGGCAAGGTTCTTCCTGTGCAAATATTATAAGAAGCGAGCGAGCTGGCTGACGACTTCTGAATGCGCCCGTTTTGGAAGCCTTCATGTGCGCACATGAAGGCTCCCTACGCCCGTTGCGCTCCTCGCGCCATCTCGCTGGTAATGAAGAAACGCTTATAAGCACCTGCCGTCTCTGAGTCCTGCCAGCGGTAAAGGGTGTGTATATAACGCTCACCGTTAGCTACCTGAAGGACCTGCTCTTTGTGGCGTAATGGCTAGCACCACGCGCTGCGGAGCGAAAGGTTGCTGGTTCGATTCCGCGCTTCGGAAGCATTTTTCTGAATTATTATTCTTTGGGACTTATATATATATATATATATATATATATATATATATATATATATAGATATATATATATAAAATAGGAGAGGTGGCACTTCAAGAAAACTTCATTTATTACGGCGACGTTTCGGTCAGAGCCTGACCTTTCTCTTGAGAAAGGTCAGGCTCTGACCGAAACGTCGCCGTAATAAATGAAGTTTTCAAGTGCCACCTCTCATACTTATACGGCAACCACTCCTTCAACTATATATATATATATATATATATACATATATATATATATATATATATATATATATATATATATATATATATATATACGGTGCATACCAGCCGAGACTGTCCATATAATTGCTATCGCAATAAAAACGCCAGTCCTACGCGGAAAGCGCAGCACACTCCCAGCGAAAGCTCGAAGAGCGGCATTTCTAGAGTCCGTTATAAACTTTCTTGTGGATACAAATACAAGTACACTATCGACGTACCCGCTACGCCACAAATCATGATTTTTGTGATGTTGGGAAGCACCCACCACGACATTACCCGTCATTCAGCGGAGAAGTGAGGTACCATCTGTAAGGCGTTATGTGTAGTTTCTTGATGCGACGGCTGATGACGATGAAGAATTGAGACAGCCTTTTGTAATGAGTTGGAAGCCTTAAAGGAACCAATAGTTACTTAATTCGCATTGTGTGACGGTCGGTCGTTATTTCACTCTCCCACCACGCTTTATAACATACGCTAACGTGAGAAAGAAATAGAGAGGGAATTGACTTTATTGATACCCTGAGGAAATGCATCATGGGAGCCTTATGGGCTTCCTTGGCAACCAATAGAAGTGCACTTGCGAGGAACCCACCACGCTATAAATCATCATAATTTTTGTGAAGTAGGGAAGCAGCCACTAAACAATTTTTTGCCATTCTGCGGATAGCCCTGGTACCTGCTAGACACCTGTAAGGTATCATGTGCACTCTGTTGATGCTGTGGCTGATGACGATGAAGAATTCTGGCAGAGCTCAAGGTAATGGGTTGGAAGCACTCAACAACCCACTCGTTGCGCAATTCGCATTGTGTGACGCCTGGTTACAGAATTCGCGTTGTGTGATGCTTGGTTGTTATTTTGCTCTTCTACTACCCTACGTTACTTATGTCAATGTGGTTCCTTCCCGATATGAAGCCTGTGTAGGGTCTTTTTGCAAAGCAGTTTAGCAACGGCATGGCTCTGAGGTAGAATACTGGGCTCCCACGCAGAGGGCGCAGGTGCGAACCTCGTTCCATCCTGAAATTTTTTCTTCGTTCTTTTTTTTTAAATTTTGAGCGACAGTGTTTACGGACATCGGTGGCGGCGGCGGACAACTACGGCGCCAAAAACGGCCTTTGTTGTGACGTCGTAACGCCTTCCGCTGTAAAACGCGCGTAACACTACAAATAAAGGAGCACGGTTTGCGGGAGGGAAAACGAGAGTGAACGAAGTGAGCGGTAAGGCGTCGCCACCTTCTCGAGAAAAGAGTATTTGTAACACTTAACGCCAGTCTTGGGTACCTGTCTCCCCACTACAATATACCGTGGGTGCCTGGTGGCACTAGGAATTGAACCGAGTACCTCCCGCTCTGGAGGCGGACATTCTAACCACTAGACTAGTGCTGCCAGTAGTGCAACCCAGCCCCTAAAGCGCTCGCTCACCCCCTTCCCTTCTCCACAGCACAGGGACACCCTCTGTCTCCACTCCATACCACGCCCTCGAGAAGGAAAAACGAAAATTCTGTTTGATTCATGGAAAAAACGCCAGGCCTGCGCGGAAAGCGCAGCACAGTCGCAGCGTAAGCTGGAGGAGCGGAAAACCTCTTGTGGCTACTAATACAAGTAAACTAGCAACGTACCCACTACGCACAAAACATAATTTTTGTGAAGTTGGGAAGCACCCACCACGATATTATTCGTCATTCTGCGGAGAAACGAGCTGCTATATGTAAGGCATTACGTGCAGTTTGTCGATGGGACGGTTGATGATGGTGAAGAATTATGGCTGAGCCATTTGTAATGGCTTGGAAGCTTTAAACGGCCCAGTAGTTACATAATTCGCATCGTGTGACGCCCGGTCGTTATTTTACTCTCCCATCACGCTATATAACATAAGTCAACGTGAGAATGAGAGAGACAGGGAAAGAACTTTATTGAGTCCCTGAGGAAATGCATCATGAAGCATTATGGGCTTCCTTGGCAACCTATATAAGTGCACTTGCGGGGAACCCACTAGGCTATAAATGATCATAATTTTTTGCAGTAGGGATGCAGCCGCTATTTCATTTTTCGTGATTCTGCGGAGAATCGTGGTACCCGCTAAACACCTTTAAGGCATTATGTGCACTTTGTTGATGCTGTGGCTGATGACGATTAAGAATTATGGGAGATCCCTTTGTTATGGGTTGGAAGCATTGAACAACCCACTCGTTGCCCAATTCGCATTATGTGACGCTTGGTTACAAAACACGCGTTGTGTGAGGCTTGGTTGTTATTTTACTCTTCTACCATGCTGCATTACATATGTTAATGTAGTTCCTTCGCGACATGAACCCTGTATAAAGTCTTTTTGCAACGCAGTTTCAAGCACCGGCATGGCTCCGATGTAGAACACTGGGCTCCCACGCAGAGGGCCCAGATTCGAACCTCGTTCCATCCTGGAATTTTTTCTTATTTCTCTTTTTTCTTATTTCGAGCGATAGTGGTTACGGACACCGGCGGCGGCAGACAACTACGGCGCCAAAAACGGCCCTTGTGATCTCATAACAGCTTTCGGTGTAGAAAAAAGCGTTTGGGCTTGAGGTCAGGTCTTATTTAATTATCTTCCGGTAGAAAAGAAATATGCATTCTACTCGGTCTTTTGTTAATTAATAATGTGTAATGTATGCACATAAACTGCGAACACGAGGAACGGCCGTCACAATGGTGTCCTAGACCACCCAATTTTATGCTTGCACTCACCACAACGGCACTGCTCATGGTCCCCTTTGTTTTCACATGGTTGGATATTACGAAAAAGACAACCATGACCTCCCAATGCAAGTCTGCACAAGATTCCGCTTCCAACTGGAAAAACGAAATGAAAGATTACGTAACGTTTCACTAGACTGTAGACATAGCTTGAGGTTAAGCTGATACAGAATGTTAATGCGGGCTCGTAGGTACATACTGAGCTACGAGTAAGTATCGCTGAAGGTCCGAACAGGACCAGCGCTTGGTCCTGTCGCTTCTTTCTTTGTACCGTTGTAGCGCTGTTCACCCTTTGTCCTGAGGTTAACCTATGGTATTTAAATGCGAAACATTTCATAGAGATCTTCTGCGACTTTGAGAGCTTCTATCTATCTATCTATCTATCTATCTATCTATCTATCTATCTATCTATCTATCTATCTATCTATCTATCTATCTATCTATCTATCTATCTATCTATCTATCTATCTATCTATCTATCTATCTATTTATCTATCTATCTATCTATCTATCTATCTATCTATCTATCTATCTATCTATCTATCTATCTATCTATCTATCTATCTATCTATTTAGCCGCCTACGACTGTGTGCTCTCCGGGCCGTTTCGTTAACAGGATGTTGACCAAAATTGGTATGGCATAACATGACGGTATGACGAACATAAATTACAGGTCATAGCATGAAAATCATGATATGCATATCATCAACGGCATTATTTACATGCGATGGTGTTGGTGCTCTATCGGTCATTTCGTTAACTTGATATATACCACAATTGGTATGGCGTGACAGAGTGTATGCAAAACGTAACTGACAGGTGCTATCATACAAATCATGACACGCATGTCATGTACAGCCTGATTTACGCGACATGGTCTCGGGGCTCTCGCCGCCGTTTAATTAGCTGAACATATAGCAAAATTGGTACAATGCATTTCTGTATGGCGAACATATCTGGCAGGTGGTAACATGAAAATCCTGGCGTGCATGTCGGGTTCATGGTGCGCTTCCGGCCGTGAGAAACATGAGATGCATGACAAACATGGGATATATAATGAAGAAGATGTCATGACATGAATGACTTTATTTTCCTCAAACAGAAACAAGGCGATGTATGCAGATCTCTGCTGGCTGCGTCGCATTACATCGATTCCCGCAGTACGTGGGATCTGCCGGATTTTTTTTTTCATCTGAGGGTATTTCTTTAGCCAGAAATATCTTGTTGTGTTCACGTCGACTCTCGTTATCAGTGTCCGGAGCTTGTAAAGGAAAAAAATGCCACATGCTGTTCGCACTCGCATTTGTTTCTGAACCTGGACTGCAAGCGTGGTAGCCTAATATTTTGAAATGAGTAGTTTGGCAAATGAAGGTGGCTTGATAAGGGTAAATTCGGCAGTGTAGTAGCATGTCGCGATGACAGGTGATCCAAAACTGAAATGGCGCGTTCGTTTAGCGACTTTCTTCTTGCACAAAGGTGCTGCAAAGTAGCTTGTCTAGCAGAACCGGCATATCACGTAGAACCGAAGTCTATGCGCCTAACGGATACATGCGCAGCGTACCGCAGCTACCGAACACTAACCGCGACAATGCAGGCTTAATGGGTAGATCTTCACTTTGTGTCAGCGTGAAATTGCTATCGTGCTAAACTTGCACTAGTTACAGCATGTGTTGCGTGTAGTACCTCGTCAGTGCTCCAGATAAAGCAAATTTGACAAAATGTTTCGCGGTGTCTTCCGCGTAACCATTCGATGATTAGACACGCTGACTAGTAAGCTTCTCGCTGCACTCAAGAAAACAGGTACAATCAAAATTGCCCTATCAACATCATCGAGAGGCTGTCTTATGTGCACTGCAGGATGAATGCATCTGCCAATGATATCTAACCCACCCTGTCCTGTGCAAGGTGATTCCAGTTTATGCCTCCGAATTTCTTAAATTCTTCGCTCCACTTGCCCTTTAGCAGTCCTCGGCTGCGCCTGCCATCTCTTGGTAGCAATACCGATGCTCTAATTGACCCTGTGTTATATCTCCTCCTCATATTGTTACCTGCTGAGGTCAATTTTTTTTCTTTAACCTTCTACTGAGATATCGACTACCCCACTTTGTTCTCTTATCCCCTGTGATGTCTTCCTAAATCTTAGAAATGAAAAAAAAAATCCGAATACAGGGGGTGGGTGCTCGAGCCGACGTTTCGACAAGTCGACTTGTCGAAACGTGGGCTCGAGCACCCACCCCCTGCTTACGGATTTTTTCATCGCAAGCTTCCATCTTCCACCTCCTGCCGTAGTTTTAAATATTAGAGACAAGTTTGTCATATTTCGTTCTGTTTCACGCTGGGTGTTACTGCATCTCGCCGCTGAAGTGCAGGAGCCGGCCGAGAATGATGCGGACGTATGGGAGAAAACTTGGATTTATTTACATTAGATAAAGTTAGAGAATGTGGTGAGATGACCGCACCGGCACAACGTTTCGGCTGGCAGCAGATCGTACGCTGCCAGCCGTACCGGTCTTTCGACGGCTATCCGTCTTATAAAGCCTTAAATCACGTCGTTTCCAGCAAATCACTAGCTGGGGCGAATGAGGTCATGTTCGTCTAATCGGCAGTCCCAAACAGATGGCGTCACTTTCGGCCAAATGGAGACAAAGGGCCGTGTTGCGCGGGGAACTGTGCTCCTTGCATTGTTGATCCATTATTGCGCAAGCAGGCATCTGGAGATGGCAAGCTAGCGTCATATTGCACCACGGCGAGGATATCGCCCCCGGGTCGACGAACGTGGAACATGTGCTACTTCGGCTCCAAGGATAAGGCGTCGCTCAGAGGATGACTCATACTTTCATGCTTCTCAGGGAATGATGTACTTAGGCGCTCAAAAGCCGAATACTAAAATGGGGCGCCGCCTGTATCTACCAGTGTTCAATTGCTCCTTTTTCGAGTCTTCTTCTGAGACGTTAGGTCTGGGCGATGGCTTAGTAGTGCTTCTTCTTAAAAATAGATTGTCTTAAAATTTAATTGTCATTAAAAATAGATTGTCTTTGTGGGCTATAGTCCGGACAGTTGCATAGAACGTGTCGAATTGTTTCTTCGTCACGGCAGTGTTCACATGCGGTGATGTCGGCCATCCCTATACGGAACGCATATATACGCATAGGTAAACGTCGCAGAAGAGGGCCTCACAAGCGCTACTACGCTTTCTGCTATCTTCGGGCCTGTCAAAATAACTTCGAGTAGAACACTCTTGTGTGTGTGTGTGTGTGTGTGTGTGTGTGCGGTTGTGAGTGTTTTTTTTTTCGTTTAATATTTTGTTTCTCTCTCCCTCTATCTCTCTATCACTATGGATATATATATATATATATATATATATATATATATATATATATATATATATATATATAATGTCTATGTAGTTGAAGGAGTGGTTGCCGTATAAGTATGAGAGGTGGCACTTCAAGAAAACTTGATTTGTTACGTCGACCAATGAAGTTTTCTTGAAGTGCCACCTCTCATACTGATATATATATATATATATATATATATATATATATATATATATATATATATATATATATATATAGTGTAGGTACAACATAGGCGTGGGAGGGTACGGGGATTTGACGAATATGACTATGTGGTCATGACAAGAGTAACATGAAAATCCTGCCTCGCACGTAGTCAAATTCTTTCCTCCACACTTGTGGGGCACGTACCTGTATACCAAGGGCCGCGGTATGCTGGCATCCGCGACAGGTGACTGAGAGTTTACATCTACCCAGTAACGGCGCGAATAGACATTGGTAATGTAAGTGTTAGGGCGTAAGGAAAAAGCCACATTGGCAGTATTAACCCCAAAAATACAAGAAATAAAAATCAGGGTCACAGCAGGAATCGAACCCAAGCAATCTGCGTGGCTGTCAGGCAGTCTACTACTGAGCCATGGCAGGTCTTGAAACTGCTTTGGAAAAGGACCCTATGCAGGCGTAATGTCGGTGCAACGTCAGTTATGGTTTCAGTGCTGGCTATCTAATTTTATAAAAAGTCAATAAATATTACATATGTACTCCTATTATACAGGCGTCCGGTCGGGTGCGATCGCATCAATTGTTGCTCCAACGTTGGCTTCGCTTTTAAAGCAGTTTTATAAACATTACATTTGTATTTATATGATTCAACAAGATATCTCGAAGCGTTGCTTGAACCCGGAGCAATAGCTAAAAAAAAAGTGCGTAGGAAATTCACATCATCGTACCGTAAAGTGCACTTCGTTTCGATATAACTGACGTCTGTGCTCTAATTTGAGTGCTACGTTTTGTCCCATAGGTTACCCTTTAAACGGCAGTAGAGTCGACGTGCCTGGCAAGCCCCCGATGTGCACACAACTACTCCACGTACGTCGATCCACCTCGTAACACTCGGCTCAAAGACAAGAACTGCAGCATGTACAGCTACTCGCTGACTGCTTCGCATGAAACAGATTCCCACAAGACGTGGGGTCTGCCGAATTTTTAAAGGACATTCTATATACCGTAAAAGCTTGTTAATTGGGATTTCGTTTTTTTTTTTCGGTCGTTACCGTGCTCGGGTGCCTAATGTTGTGGTACCCAATAATGACCATGGTGGTGTGGACGGCGCCGCCTTGTTTCGGTTGTCCGCGAACGTCGTTTTCGATTTTTGCGCTGCATATTTGCGACGCTTCGCGCTCGGCGCGGACCCAAGTTCATCCGAGTTAACCGGGCTGTGGCTTAATATGACCGAATTCATGAGAGTCTGATTCCATTAAACAATGCATGTGCTGGCCAGGAGCGGAGAACGCGTCCGCATGTTAAGTTTTCCGAACTAAGGAGAGTCGAACTAACGAGTTTTACTCTATATAGGAGCTACAGTCGTTAGAAGCACGGTGTTTAAACAATGCAAAGCAAACAAACGCAGTGCAATTTGACCCAAAAACCACGGTAATCGGGCTACACAAAACTCATACCATGTAACAGCACTTAAACATCGGTTTTCCCAAACGCTTGTATTATCTCTTGGAAAAGAATTGCTAAGTATATATTCCTTCTCTGTGGAAATGATTAGAAACATTCATTATGTGCATTGGTAAGTAAAGCTGTAAATAAAGTACTGTAAATAAATCTACAAAATAACTGTCAAAATATGACTCCATTTTTTCTTCTTTTCACTAAAATGAAAATCCTTACCGCACATGCATTCACAGTTCCCAGAAGTCAACAAGCAACAGGTCCTGTTTCTGTTTTGACATGGAAGTCTAGCGCATTTTTTTCCGTAGTTCTCGCTCTTTTCGTCTTCGCCCTCGTTTCCTTCTTCTTCCTTTTCCTTTTTCTTTTTGGATTTTTTATCGCCGTCTTTGTTGCCTTCTTCATTCTTATCACTTTCCCCTCCGTCATAGCGACCGCTGTTGCGAGTGCCACCATCGCCTTCGTCGTCGTCATCATCATCATCGTCACTGTTGCCTAAGAGAGAACGAATCTGTCACTACATCGATCTCACGCAAATTTTGTTGTGAACGGCCGGTACACATAGTAGCGGCCTCAAACGCTGCAAAATCTTGCGCCATTTGGGTGAGGTTTGTAGCGAAATTTGAATTACACATTCTGATTTTTCTGTGCTCTTTGGAAACATGCACAAAAAATAGAGGTCATCCCAGGACAAGTTTAAAATTTTCTGTCGCGAACACTAACTCTAAAGGCATATGTTTAGAAACAATGACATTGTAAAGTATCCATGCATTAAGCGCCCTATAGATAAAACAAAGAAACAATATTTAGCTGCTGTATTAGGACGAAACGAGCAGTTGGAGCAAATACGCCGCGTAACATCAGAGTATAAATAGGCTTTTCAAGTTTTGAGAAGCAACTTGAACGACAGCTCTTATCAAAATACGTGGCAGCATATAGAAAAAAGCTTTATTCGCGACAGCCGCCTATGCTACGTATAAGTGGACCGGTTAACTTGAAATGCAATTTTAGATGCGAAGCATCCTATGGCGGAGTTCAAACCGGTGGTGGTGTGCGGCGTGACCACCCTTACTGCGCATGCGCAAACCCTCTCCACACACCTCCAGGCTAGAGGGAAGACAAGACGCGCGTACCGTTCCTCTTCGCGTTCCACGACGCGAGATCGGTAGCATGCCCGAGGTCGGTTGCATGCCCAACGAACGTCAACGAAACGCGATCGTGCAAGTTCTCCGGCTTCGCATCGCCTCATGGTCCCCTTTAGCGGGAGATGGTGAAATTTGAATTCACATGTCTGGCAAATCCAAAATAAATACGAAAAAGCTCCTTAATTTCAATAATATCAGTCCAGATGTCAGCTTTTGTATACATCAACTAAATACAAACATAAAACTTTGGCCTCTCTGTCCAGAAATGTCCACTAGGTTGGAAAAAGCCGTGGTTAGTAGTCTTTGGGCCGGCATTACCCCTAATCCGGCTGTCATTTAAACATGGAAAAGGCAGCATGAACCACTTGGTGCCCAGTGTCTATACCGCTCCGTCCCAGTGATGGACCCAGATGCACACTATCTAATAATACTCATATGGATATGTCAAGGCTTGCAATCGGAACGGTCTCGTGTCTTTCTGCAAGTCGGTCTTCGCTACAGTGGCACGGCCAGCCATGACCGCTGGATGCATGATAAAGACTGTCCGGACAGATGTAATTAAGTAACCTTTTTGCAGTGAGTCTCATTTGCTCTACATAAGAACCCTCCGTACATCAGGAGAGCTTCTAGCATGCAGTGAACCCTACCTGCCGATGTGTTAAGACAGCGAACCCTACTGAAACATTCCGTATGCCATTCCAATAATTCCGTATGTTTCCGTAAGAATCTTTCGGAAATATATGGAATACGTATGGAAAATATACGGAAAACATATGGATTCCGTATGGAAACATATGGAATTATTGGAATGGCATACGGAACGTTTCAGTAGGGTTAACTAGCTCGGCTTGATGTTTGTTGGGGCACGCGTGTCGCTTACGTATGCCTCGGTGTATTTCGTTGTTTACAATTTCAAATGCTGTAGTGTAGCGCAAACAAAACTCTTTTCGCGATAAATTTCATGAACACAGAGCGAAATGCGATCTTCCAGCAAGGCTGTTGTTTCACTGTATGTGTAATAGGTCCGTCAATGATAAGTACACACGATAAGAACAGTGAGTGTCAAGCGTGTGCATTCAACAAGTGTTCACAAGTCGATCACAAATTCTCCGGTGAAATCACGGCTGCTTAATGACAAGGAGGTCGCACGCTTCTCCTTGCGTTCACTGATAACTTTCTTATGGGGGGCTTTTTTTTAACACGAAAGTGTTTTATGCCAGGGTCCACCATGGCCCCACTGACGTATTTCCGTCACGGATATGACGTTGTAAAATATACACTAACAGACGGCAAAGAAAAAATCTAGAAGAAAATTTTTGTTGCCGGGATTCCAACCTACGACCCCTCGATCCACAGCGGGCGGCGCGAAACCACTGAGCCACAGAGCGCATGTTCCTAAACTCACTAACGGCAAGCTATTTATATACACCATTTACCGTTCGCGGTACTCAGAGCTCCATGGCTTCAGCGTGTTCTTGGGATCACTAGCGAGATGGCGCGAGGAGCGCGCAAGGCGCGCTTTAAAGGCCGTCGCCCCGCGTGTCGCGATGCGAGCGCGCTTCTACAGGGGGTGTCTCTCCTGCGTGCGAGCTCATCTGTTGATCGGGTTGGTTTGTACGTCTTGTGCTTTCACCGCAAGTTTCCGTTGACGATTCAGAGAGCACCAAGGTCAGTTTTCTCGCTGCAGCGGCCGTCTTTCCGAAAAGAGCGCGCTGCTCACTCTCAAAGAAATAACAATTGTGACAGTTGTTCGTTCGCGCTCGTCCTTTGTATGCTGTTTTCGTGCGTCCTTTTAGAGCTGTGCACGGGCCGTATTTCCGAGACCGAGCCCAGCCCGGGCCCGTTGACTTTGTCGAAGGCCCGCCCGAGCCCGACGGCAAAGGGCTGCGAGCCCGCCCGGCCCGACCCGACGTACGAAAACACAATCCCGGGCCCGGCCCGGCCGGCTTTTTGAAGGTTTGCTGCGAAAACAAAACGTCGTTTTCCGGTAATTTGGCATTTTATTGAGCATATCATTATATGATCAAACGACACACGACGAACAGTCTCTATTACACGTATTACAAACTGTCGTGCAAAAACAGCAAGCAGTCCAACGATTCCGGCTTCAACGAAGTGCGGCGCTTTCGCATTATGTAGCCCGCCGAAATGAAGTTACGTTCGCTGCTTGCACTCATCGCTGGAATTGCTAATATATTTTTTTGCCAGTCTGGCAAGCTTGGGATATCTCTGCTGCTTGTTTTTTCAGAAGATTAAAAACTTCAGATGGACAGGAGGGCGATTCCATAGAGAGATAATCGGAGAGCTCATGTTTTGTAACTGCTACATTCTCAGCACTGTTGCTCCACTCGCTGAACAATTGCATTGGAAAGGAAAAGCGGTAAAAGGCGGTCGCCGAAAAGGTGCTGTATGCGCGCTGGAAAACAATTCCCGCTCATTCTCTATATTTCGGGCTTGAGTCGGGCTTTGCGCCGGGCCCAAGCCCGGCCCGCTAAAACTCCAAGTAGCCCGAGCCCGGCCCGAGCCCGAGGTGAAAATACGTCGGCCCGCCCGAGCCCGGCCCGCGGGCCGGGTCGGGCTCGGGCTTTCGGGCTACCAGGAGCCCGTGCACACCTCTACGTCCTTTCTGCTTTAGAGCGCGCTGCAAGTTTTGAGCTGCTTGCCGTTCTTGGCGTGATATTACAATTTGCTGCTATAGCATTCATTCCTTCGTCCTTGTGGAGAAAGAATGCACAATAAACGCTCAACTACCCCTGTGAAGACCTGTTTCACTTTCGTGTTATACCGATTCCTATGAAAGGGGGATCAGCCATGTTATTTTAGAATGTGAGATTAGTTCATCTGCCTCGAAGGAAAGCAACGTGAAGAATTATATGCGACATAAACATCCGGGACGTACAAGTGCGTAATTTCGCTTTGTTGCTGCTGCACATTACACTCAGTGTCTTCCTCAGTGTTTTGCCCTCGATTGCGGTGTCTAAATGCACGAGAATGAATCTGAAGCTAGCCGAATGTAGACTACCGGAAGGTTGACCTTTATCCTCCTCTCTTCAGGGAGTTGCCGTGGTGCGACGCCGTGACACTTCGCCCCACGGCGGGTCCACATAATGCTCGTAGCTTTCGGTCCTCCTAGGCCCCCACGTCGCAGCACCACCTACACAACTGCGGCCGGCCCATGTACTATAGACGATGAGCTGCACACGTAGACTCCGTAACGGCGTTGCGTACGCGAGAACGCAGCGTTAGAACCACGGTGTAAGAAAAAGAATGCATTATTTTTCTTACACCGTGCCGTGGAGGCAGCCTCGGCGTGCGCCGCACGTAACGTTTTTCGGTCGCGAAAAACGGGGAATGCGTTTTTACCTCTAGTTTCTAGCGAGCATGGTGCTTTAGGAAAAATGCAAGGACAAAACGAAAGAAGAACGTGCGTCTACCCCGCCGCGCTCAGTCTGTTTAGGCCCCTGCGTCGCAGCGCCCCTTTACTTTAGTGCCACGAAACTACGGCCAGCGCATGTACTAGAGCGAGCATTATCTGGACGCACTCTCCGTCGCGGCGGACGGAGAGGGTCAACACCTAAATTATGAGATGCGAAGCATCTTATGGCCGAGTTCAACTGGGTGGTGGTGGTGGTGGTGTGCGGCGTGACCACCCTTAGTGCGCATGCGCATCCTCCTCCACCCCCTATCCTCTGCTTCAATCCCCCCTCTCACGCGCCTCATTCTCTCCTGCGCAAGATAGCGCAAGGCCGCGATGAGCGTCAGCGCATGCACGTCCCCTCCCCCTCTCACTCCTCTCCTACATTCCCCCCCCCCCCCACTCGCGCGCCTGTTGACCACGTTCCTCGCTCGCCCTGTGAGATTTTACGGCCAGGCTAGAGGGAAGACACGACGCGCGTAGCATTTCCGCTTCGTGTTCCACGACGCGAGGCCGGTAGCATGCCCAACGAACGCCAACGAACGCGATCGTGCAATTGCTCCAGCTTCGCATCGACTCATGGTCCCCTTTATTTCTTACGTTGTGTTTCGCACTCATTCCTTGGTGGCTTGAAGAAACCGCCGCCGCCGCAGCAGCGCTCTTGTGGCATATTTAAAGCCCGCCCATGCAGCAGCGTCGCAGTGACGCATCTCGTTGATAGCGCGCATAGCACCCTGAATGGAGACACGCCATCTCAAAACACCGCGTTAGTGAGCCAGAGTAGAGTGTACTAGAAGCGTCAGAGTGACAACCAAGTTTATGAGGGATATAAGACGCCATCCCACGGATCTGAACACAACTGAACAAAAAATTAGCTCCACTGACTTCTAGTGTGCCTCGATGTGTGCGCCCTCATTAAAGAGCCGAGAAAACGCTCATCAAGGCACCCTACTGACTTCCATCGTGAGGCACCACCTAAAGTGTACGCTCCCCCATGAACGCAAAGCAGGCGTGAACGCTAGGCAACGGACGAGAGTAACAATATGCGATAGGAGAGAGGGTGAACTCTTGAATCGGGCTCATCTGACTGGCATTGAAAAAAAATGGAGGGGGCGCTGACTGATTGAGCGGCCGCGTTAGAATACAGCAACGCTGCTCATAGCAACGCGGCTTATATACATCATATAACGCTGGCGGTACGCAGAGCTCGGAGGTGCTCTAGCGTGTGCAGTATGCCCTGCGAGATTGTCCGAAGGTCCCGCTTTAAAGCAATGCTCCTACGTTTTGCTTCACTTTGAAAACTGCCCTTGAGACGCGCTCTAAAGTGTGCTCCATACGCACTCGCGATGTGGAACGCCGGTTAAACATAGAGTTACAGTATACGGCTCCCTACCTAAAGGTAGCATATACAGTAACTCTAGGTAAACAATGCGTCGAACGCCACCGCGCGGCCGGAGACGCGGAGGGGTCACTACACGCGCCGCAGTTCTCAAGAAAAAAAATTATCTAAGAGCGTCGGGTTGTAGCGCGCTACTTAAACACGAAGAAGTAACAACTGTTGCAGGTGTTAGTTCGCGCTCGTCCTGTCTATACCTGTGTGTTCTTTTAGAGCGTCCATCTTTGTATTTGAGGAGTGCGCTACAAATGTCGAGCTGTGACCGTTGTCAGTTCGCAGTCGTCCTGTGTGTGTTCTTTCGCCAGTCCTTTTGGTGAACCCTTTTCGTGAGAACGGCAAGTATCGAGCTGCTTGCCGTTCTTCGTGTGACATTCTAATTTGTTGCTATGGCATTCATTGATTCGCTCTTGCTGCGAAACTGTCAATTTTTTTGCAATTCTAACTTTTATTCATGAAACAGGATTTTTGGAATAATGCTTTTTAAAATGTGAAGATAAACTAATTTAGAGTTGAGTTTTCTTTTTGACCATTAGGCTGCGTTAGTCGCTATGCTATGCTATGCCACTATGGCTATGCTATGTCGCTATATTAGTATTAACACAGTTGTGGGTGTTAAGAAATACACAAAACAATACTTGCTTTCTACGTGTGTTGAAACATAATATTAGACACTTTTAGTTGGGCGTACGTATCGAGCCCACGTACGCAGCACTGCCACGGGAGAGAACTGCGCATGTGCAGTACGTAACGCATCGATTCCAGAGATGCGCGCGTACGCCCGATAAAAAACGCGGCGTGCGTAAACGTGACCAGGCGAAGCGTCTGCGGCGTGACGCTCTCGCGATATCTCGATTGATATAAGAACCAGATAGCAAAACGGCAGCGATGGCGTCGAACGCAGAGAGCAAAAAAGCCGGCCCAAATCAAGTTTATTTTACTTTGAGCGATGATATTGCGCTGCTAGCGGAAATACAAACTAGCGATCCGTTTAGGCACCCGGAGCAGTGGGAAGAGATAGCTTGGCGCCTCAGGGAAGCCCTGAAAAAACCTTTTACAGCGCGCTGTGTGCGCGAGCGCCTGAACCTGTTGCTGGCACGGTACTCGGAGAATGATCAGCGAAACCAAAAAAAGTAAGTCTGGATGGTTGTTTCCGAGCACGGTACAAAATAGGGTGCGTTAGTCGTTGTGCAACCTTGCTATTAATTGATGTTCGTAGGTCCGGTACAGTAGCAATGGTCAACACAGTCTGTCCAAACGCACGCAACGTGACCAAACACACGGTAAAAGCGCACGCACATGCAAAACCTCGCGTAACTGAACAAACCGACGTAGACCATGGATCCAAAAAACGATTCGCCTTGGCTTGGATGCTAGTGGCCATTATGACGGACGCTACTACGCGAGGGCGCTAAAAAGCACCCAAAAGCTGTTTTATTTCTAATAACGTACGTCCAGTTGAACCAAACGTATCTCGGTACGGCAACACGGGGAACTAAAAGTGTCGTTGAGCGCTTCGCATGCAGCGTACGCAACGTATCGTGCCGCATACGTGGGCTCGTTACGTACGCCCAACTAAAAGTGTCTATTTAAGAGTGACACGGCAGTGAAAGGTTTATTGAACGAATTAGTTTAAGGAAATTAACCTAATAATAGCACATGAAAATGTTATGAACTCTGCGTTGTGCAACAAGCAGCATACGGTTGATTTCATCTACTTAGAGCTTTCTTATTTTTTGAACGTAGTGATAGACAGGGTGCTACACTCCTGTATTTCTCTGTTTAAGAATGCCTGAAGCTTTAAGAATATGATTAGTGCTTACGTCTCGCTCGTCGGGCGGACATGACGAGGACGACAAGAGAAATGAGCAAGAGAAACTGAAAGAAAGAATTCTTGAGGCCCATCGCTGACTGGAAGAAACAAAAAAGAGTATTTATTTTCTGGTCAAACAACCACTATAATCCATATCAAACATCCACTACCCACGATAAGCTTCCGCCCGTGAAGATTGTGGCAACGTAGACATTTGCCTATTAGAGATGCCTTTATTTAATCTGATCTCCTTAGGTATTTATGCAACTCTACTAGCGACGCTGTCATTACATGCACAGAGTGTGTATGCTCGCGAAATTGCGAACGTTTCTTTCTGGACAATAACTTTTCGCTTACAGCACCGGCGAATATGAAACATGAAACAGTTACTAGGTTTGCATGCAAATTGCACAAAACTGATTTAAATATGAGTAGAAACAATGAAGACGTCAATAACAAATGAATAATGAAAAGCAAGGCATGTTTTGTTAACAACGGTGCCGCTGACTTTCAAAAGTAGTTGTTAGGGTTTAGCGTCCCAAAACCACGACATAATTCTGAGGGACGTAGTAATGGGGCACTCCGGGAATTTTGACCACCTGGGATTCTTTAACGTGCACCTAAATGTAAGCACACGGACCTTTAACATTTTGCCTCCATCTAAGTGCGGCCGACGCAGCGGGGATTCGATCCCGCAACCTTCGGGTCAGCTGTCTGAAACCGTAACCACAAAAATGGTGTGGCAGGTTGCCGCAAGCTTTCAGATTTACTTACCTTGTATATTATATGAATGAGCTAGACGAAAAAAAATGTGGAGCCATAGTTCGTAAGAAAAATGCTCAAAATGATATTTTACAATAAAGCTTTACAATATAGGAGGTAACGTATCTGCGTATAAACAGTTCCTGGGAATTGCCATTCGGTGTAATGACGGTTTTTCTAGTATTGGCTTTGAATTACCGCTTCTACCGGAAATTTGACCTTATTCGCAAAAAAAAAAAACCAGAAATCCTGCGCCAACTTTAAGAAAGAACTTTACACTGCATCTTCTAAAACAACCCTTATCAATTATTAGCTCTCCACAGCATCATATGCTAATTATCTGCGCACTGCTCTCTGAAAGTAATACTTAGTTTTAAATGCACATTGGTACGTAGCTAGGTGTAAGATGCAGTGTGTACTGAAGTAATGAATGTTGTTCTGTTGACAGACCAAAGATTCTGAGGTCATTGAATTTGGTGGAGAATGTAATGCGGCGTCGCGATTACAAGTGATCGCTGAAATTGTGTACTGTATCACGCATAAGAAAAATAATTTCCTGTAACTTCCAAGGCTCGTGCCAAAGCGTTTCAAACTTTCTATAGTTAAAGCTCAGAGAAGCACATTGTTTGTGCACAAGTTGAAATTATTTCCTTTGCCAAGGATTACGAAACTGTGGAAAGTACATATGCTAAAGAAATTGATAACTTCACAAAGAAAAATAAGCTCTTGGTCTCAAGAAAATAGCGGAACAAAGAAGTGTGCATCAGTTGTTCCCTTTTAAAACTGCAGCGTTATTGCAACAAAGTTCGTGACACATTCAACGCTCCGTCTAGAAATGAGAGAGTGCTTCCCGCTCTTTCGTTAAAAAAAAAAGCCCTGAAAGGTAAGTTTGGTAAAGCATGTAATAATGCAGGTATTGCTCTGAGCTGCTTTTTGAATCTGCTGCCGCGTGGATTTTTCGAAGTTCGTGTAGTGCCCTTTCGCTTAGGATGTTATCGTAAGAACTCAGTGCTGCCACGTACTGGTCGCCCACTAGGGTTGCATGATGGAGCAAATGTCCTGCTGAAGCTGTTCAAATGCTCATAGTCAGCAGGTTTGTGTACGGTGCATAACATATATTCTACACAGATATTCCATGCGAAATTACGTTTTGAATTGTATAATTTATACAACTGCCTCCCTGCTGTACTTTAGGTTTGTAGGCTCGTCAAGTTGCCTTTAAGCAGCTTTTACCTACAACCCCTCCATCTGTATTTGTAAGATGGGAAATAAATTGAAAATTGAAATTGAAATAAGCACGATTTGCCGTCGGAACCCAATTTGGTGGCAATAACTTGCTGTCGCCTGCCTAAAGTCATCAATGCGCACACACGCGTGTGATGCTTTCGATTTGTGTCGAGGCTGGAGCGCGGTTTTAGAGATTTCAAAACAGTTTTTCGGCGACCTTTTGATGGTGAACTACAGCATTTAGACTTCTGGGCTAAGTTAACCTCTGATGTTTCATGCTTTAAAATACAGTATTAATACGAAGCATACCAAAGTAAACTACTCAGGCAGAATTTTGACCACCCTGGATTTAAAACGTGTGTCTAGATTTAAGTAAATACAGTGAAACCTCGCTGATACGAATCTCACGGGACCACAAAAACATTCGTATCATCCCATGAAGCATGGAAAATTAGCATGCGACAAAAGAAAGCTTTTGTCAGGAACAGCAACGTCAGGAACAACCCTGAATGATTGCCAGTTAAGTTTTTAGATGTCGGCAATTATACCGGCACTCGTAATTATACGGTCCGTACGCGTGTATTTAATTAATGAACCAGGTGCGTTGTGACCCGCGACAGCAGTAGCCCCTTCCAAATTTTAGTATGCTTTTTTGCAGGGCACCATATTACTGCAGCGAAAGTAACAAAGCAAGCCCTTTCACGCGATGGATCAAGGCCACAATATTACAGAAGCACGATGCTGTGTTGTGATTTTGTTATCGCGGAGGAGTTGGGAATGTTTTTTCGGAGATTTATGGCCGTGCCCACACAAGTGCGACCTCAACGGTTGCGCATGTTGACATTGTGAGGCCTGAAGCCATCGCCAAGACCGTCCTCGCCTTCTTTCGGTCCTCGTCCATCTTTCATAGGATGTCTCATGCACGAGGCAGGCACGTGTAAACAGAGTACAACGGTAGCAGCCCACGTCGACGAGTTAGAAAAGAAAAGTATGGCACTAGTGTCATCTGTAATCTAAACGCGGAGGCACACGGAGGCACATAAGAGCCCCAAAGATTCGCCCACACAATCTCGGAGGCCGCGACGCATATCTGAAGGTTTATTGTGACCGTAAGAAAAGTGTTTTCCTTTCACCGTGATTCTGAAGATTTGGCGGTGCGGCGCGCATGCTCACGCTTGCGTTCCCGCGCTCGCACGTGCTTGGCGCGTCTTCCGCGACAGTGCGGACAGCACCTCTTCGTACCTGGGCGGTAGCGTGCGTTCATATCAAACGCCACTGGGTGAAAATGGGTTCGCAACAACCGTACTCCAATACACAGCAGGCCAACGGGCCTTGGCCGGGACCAAGGAGAAATTCCTATCACCCCGAAATTCGTATGAGCTGTGATCGTATCACCGAGGCTTCACTGTATGAATTCTCGAATTTAACGCCACATAAATGCGCCAGCAGTAGCCAGCATTTCCTGGCGCTTCCTGGAGCTTCGTAGCGTAAATGCGTAACCCGTAAGTCACAACGGCGGTAATTTTGTGCGCCATGTTTGCGTTATAATGGAGTGAGTGAGCCCGTCCAGTTCCTCCTGCGTGGTAAGCCACAATCTGCATAGGCCACAAACATTGCAATGATTGCTTTCATTTCATGTTGTTTCCGCCTAACCTGCTTGGTGATACTTCTGGTCCAGATGTCAGTGTTTCTCTGACGTGTGGTCTGCGCGCAGGCTACGTTATGTTTCCAAGAGTTCAGAACCAGTTCGTAAATCGGTGTTCGACTCGAAATCCACACATAAGCTACATCGTCCCACCAGATGATGACAGGTGTACGTCAGTGACAGCGACCAATGAAAGCACGTGGCTGTCAGAGGGTCATGAGGGCGACTTATTCTTCAAACAGGACGGCCGGTGGCACAGCCCCAGGTGGCTGCGATATCTGCGGCACTCTGGAAACGGAGCTTTGTGCAACTGTATACATTGTTTAGAACAACAGAATAATCAGCTAGTTCGTAACGATTCATCATAAGAGAAAGTAACGTGTACTGGTGCGCGCACAAGAGAGTATCCGTTGCTTTGTCCTCTTTTCTTGAGTCCATGTAAGCACGCTTTACCATTCTTTCGCCATATACGAATAATTTTAGATATAGACATTTGTATTTGTCACGATTTTCCATGGATTTTGCCATGGACGAAGACAAGTTCTGTCGTCGCAGTAGCCGATGTATAACTTTTTGTTCAATACATGTCGGTCATTTCAGACGTTCAAGCTCCGCTAAACTACCACGAAATTCTATTCCATGCCAAACGCAAGAATAACATCCATACAATTTGATGCGAACGTATATGGCAATCATGACCGAGGAGCTCATCCCTTCGGGCTTACAGTTAATTCCTGCTGCCCTGGTTCGGCTGTTTTATTTCACATACCGCAGTGATCTATTTTCTCAAAACGCGTCTACAGCTAAATATTTTCTAACTTCATATGCATGACTAGAACTTTTTTTCAGTAACTGCTCCTCCAAATCTGTTATATATATTTTTAATACATCGACGGTGAAACAATACTAGCCATAGATGTTGGAAGAACATTCGTCTTGGTTATAAAATCTCGGAGTTTCTCCCATAGGACAAAGCGTCAAAAACAATAAAATATTATAATGACATGCATAGCAAGCTCTGTGCGTATCTAAGGACACGCAAGTTGATGTGGGTACCAACTTTCTTTCTCATTAAACCTGAGTATCTTCACACCTGAAGAGACTGACTTGATTAGCGTTTATTTTACGGCTTTACGTACTGAGCTTGGCAACTCCGCAGAGTTATGCGGAGTGGCAGTGTAGGCGCATGAGTGTTGCTGACCAAAAGGGAACACTCTCCTTTAAAAATGTATGTCTAACCATGCACATAATTGGCATGCGCTTTGAATGCTCAGCAAATCACATGGCGAACATACCAGCGCGCATGGAGAGACGGCGCTAGTCTGGAGCCCAGCCCTCATTCCATTGCCGTTGTTAGAGAGGTCTGCGATTGGTCGCTTCTTCGGCTTCTGTATTGGTTCTGTACTTTGACTAGTTCGTTGGTGTTACTGCAAAACGTCGTGATGTCAAGTTGCCACACTCACACTGGCACGCTGGGTCAGGTTACGTTATGACACATTATTGAACGATAACCTTACGCAAGTAGGGCGAACGTCGTTTTACTAAAGCCAACATTGACGGTTATGGTACAGCCGTAAGAGCACCTCAGATATCTGTTTAGTCGAGAATACAAGAAAACTTACTTGGGAAGGCGACCAAGATACGTTCACGATCCTAAGCGAGGAATGCTTGCTATAATTGCAAAAGCCGTCTTTGCCCTTTCAATTTGCACATTTAAGGCGGGGTACCTCGCACACTCTTTCAAGAACAATGTGCTTTTTTTTGCTATACAATGCTTCGCGCAGCTTTGATGTAGGTCGATTTCCCTGTTTTCATGAACACTTGGCTTATTTGTATATAAATCTAGCCATTGTACATATAGTGGGAACAGAAATACATTCTGCTTATCCTACACCTGTGTGCCCAAAGCGGAGGAGCACTTTTCGTTCGAGGACAGCTTATTAATAAATGCAAAGCTTAGTCACACGCTGTTGCAAAAATGCAGCGTTCTCTGTCGCGAGAAAGTACAAGGCTGCGACTGCAACCGTGTTGTCATTTATTGCGTCAGTGACAAGATAAGCTTCATAAAGTAGCCGTAAACTCAAAGCAGTAAGCACAAAAGCATATACCATGAAATAGAATAGAAATAATCATCCGAATCATTGAAATGAGGACGACCGGCACGCAAAGTAGTGTCTATGGTGCTCACTTCGCCTTCGCTGAGGTGATCTTCGGTACCCAAGGCCGAAACGAACACTTAGTTTAAAACTTGAGCACCGTTTAGATGTTATAGCCACAATTCTTTGGCCAAGTTAAAAGGGCACGAATAAATGATAAAATATCGACTTCTATAGTAAGCATGTACAATACCGCACTGAAGTGTTTAAGAAGATTATCGTCGAAATCACATATTTTTATTTTTTTTCCTAATTGTGACAGCTACTGTGAATTTCATTAAAAGAACTCTATATAACGACAGTCCTACATGCAGGTCATAACCGCAGAATAAAATATGAAGTAAAATTTAAAAGAAGCAAGAATGTTACAGCAAATACTTAACAATGCATCTCCTAACGCATCCGTGTACGTAATTAGATACGTGAACACTATTACGATAAACTTCCTGAAAGTGAATAAAAAAATGTTTCTCGACGTGAAAATACCATTTTCGCGTAGTCCAAGGAAAAGAGGGTATGCCAGTTTTGAGTGCACACTTTGCACATCTTAAGAGCTGCTCGCATATTTGAAAGTTTGCTAGACTATTTCCTTTAAATTTATCACCAAATTTAATATTGCCTGCAGCTGCACTGACTACTGTTTGAAAAACTGTTACGTACATTTATCCACCTGTATTGTCACATCACCATTGTGCGCACATCCAGTAAAATTACCGCTTTCGGCGTTTTCGGTTTGCCACATATAATATTTTGTATTTTCTTCAAACCCTATGCGGTGGCCTTTACACTCGATTCTACCTCACGTAGGATAAATATAAACGGCCTTTTTTTTTCTCATTCAAAACCGCCGTGCTAGTGTTCAAAGTATAATAAAAGTAACACAAAGTAGGCAACGTTCTTAAATATTGTTACTAAGACTGATATGCATGTGGCTTTCGGCTTGCTTAAAAACCGAGTAACTTTCGGCGATTTTAGAGATTATACAATGCCCCACATTTCAATGGAAGGTATCGGTTTGCGCAATAGCATTTGCGCTGACGCACGGGGATAGAGAAATATTGTGACCTCACGTGAGACGCGAAATTCAACCAGTGTTTTCTTCGAGAAATATGCAAAAACTGTACGCAATTCGCGATACGAGTATTCTGTTAGCTATTCTTTCCTACAATATATGTTTCGTATATTGACGTATTAGAGAGAAATTTATGGTGTTCGTGCGCGTCAGAGAAAAGTTCCCTATAAGCCATGCGCTAGCGCAGAAGCTGCCGTATGAAGGGCGAGCTAACGCAGTGACCAACAATGTAGTAGTAGTTGTAGTAACATACATTTACTTCCGCCAAATTTAGAGGCCGATCATTTCGGCCACCTGCGCGACCAGTTCAAGCAATCATAGGAGAGAACTTAACGGCCACATTGATAAGGCATACGGTGAACGAAGAATCTACAAATAAATTCGAGGGTGATCCGTTTCACCAGAAATGAATTCAATCGCAACGGTTATACTTGGGCACTTTGTTTCGGCATCGCAAAATAGACTTTTTACGCTGCCATATGGTAGCTCAGAAAGAGGGTAAAACACGGATCCGACACTACTTTTAAGTGATTCATTTTTAAGATGCATGTGGTTCTAGATGCACGCTTTGTGTACGCATTGTGCTGCCCGTAAGACTTTCTTTTTGCGCTTTCAACAAAGAGAAACGGCATGCTCAAAATATTTTTCCTGGAAATTGGCACCATGATCCGGGAGAAATTGTTGACTCGATATGGAAAGTGTATGCTTTCTGGTCATCTAGTACAGGTTCTTCCACAGTGCACAACGTATAATCATAGCAATAGCTGTAAATTACGCCTGGTACCTCACATCGCTCTTACCTGTATTTTCATGAACGATATCTGTTCTTTTAGGAAATTGTGGTGTCATTCGAGCGCCAGAGCGAGCCAGCGGCTCCCGGTTATAACTTACATTCTGTAATACAAATCAACCCATTTTTTTTTTGGCAGCTCCCCCTTTCGAATAACATGCCGTAAGAATTTCAAATGTTTTATTTAGACGTGCTTCCAAGCACATTTTTTTCATCTTTATTTTCAATGAAATATAAATGTTGTCCTTCCTTCGCTTTGCGTCACAGAACTCGATGTGTACAGGTCTATCTTTATGCCCACAACCTGTTTGTTTTAGCTGGAATCGTACTGTAAAAATGGAATCGTAGGATGTAAGAATGCATTTACTAAAGCTAACCAGGCCATATTACATTGATAAAAGCTTATGCATTATTCATATACAACCCTTTTATTTTCTAGTCGTTATTGTTCTTTAAACCCAAAGTGCTCCAAAATACAAAGGCCTCCAAATATACACATCCTTAGCTAGCCCTTTTTGACCAGTACCGCTTTAATTTCGGGATGGGGGAGGGGACGTAACAACACGGAGCGAGCACAGGGCGTGCTATTGTCAAATGTTATGTTGCCATTTGGAATTTTCTAAGTGCGTAACAGCGCGTTTTTACGCTTGGCAAGTTTTCGCAATCTGGATGACCGGTGACGGAAAAGTTGGCTTTCGTAAGAATCACATTAGATCAGTCTATCCGTTCAAACGCTAGGCGCGTTTTCAGAACGCTGCCATATGGGCGTAAAATCGCCGCGGTGGAATTCGCATTGGTAGTTCTAATTTATATCACACAAGCGTTGATGCAATTTTTTTGATGAGTCAGCATGTTTATGCCAACTGAATGAGAAGAGTCTGCGTCTGTTCGTCCCCGCGTTATTCTGTCAAGTATGATAAATATTTATGAACAAATAAATGTCCAAACCAAGTAGACATTCATGGCGGCGTAGGTTTCGAACACATGGCCCCACACTTTGAAGGCACTTCTTTGAAGCACTGAACTAAGCATCGTTCTCTATGATAGGTTTTGTAAAGCGGCCCAAATATCAATAACAGGTAATTCGTGCAATACAAGCCCCTAGGGAAGAATCAAGACTGTCAAAACCCCAATGACTGGTTTTTATTCTTCAAATTCCTTTAGGTCGACCAGGTGCTCAAGACTGGGCACCCAGTCAGGACACACTTTTGCGCATCGAGCACATTAGTGTTCTGTGGCAATGCTCCCACGTAAACGGACTAGTCAAGGTCTCCTATGGGGAACCTGGTGGAATCAAGCCATTCGAGCCCGCCCACAAACAATGGATACCATGAAGCGTTGCTAGGCCGAAAGTCAGCCCATCCTCTTTCGATTGCTAAACACCTAAATCCAAGTGAATATAGAGGAAGTTCTTGGAACGACATCCCAGAAGTAGACCTTTTCTCAACAACGCAGAAACATGTGATCTATCGCCTTTAGTTTTTTGCAGAACAATGGGCACAGTAACACCCGCGTTTTGCAGAATGTTAATATTTCTGAACCATATGAACACGATATACCGAAAATAAGACATAGGAAATGTCAAAAGAGGACGCTTTCTATAAAGCCTTTGTTGAATATTTTGCGATGATAGAATAATAGCCATTTCCAGGACATAGAAAGCCGGCCGCGGTAATTCTAGAAAACAGGGAAATTCTCACTATGCAACCATCTGTAGCCAAACATGCCTTCAGGTGGTCGTGGGATGCGCTTTTCCTTAGGCCGTTCTGGACGCTGACGAAAGCTAAAGAAAGAAAATTGGCTGGGCTGATACCGCCCGAAAACAAGGTTCCTGGCGTGCCTACCACCATGTTGCTTCGTACAATAAAACTCTGGTCCTGGTAATCAATAACACTTACTACTCACTAAAGAGATCATGTGTGAATCCTTTTCAGTCAGCCTCCATAGCAACGTGGCAACTCGGGCCTGGAACCGAAGCCTTGAGCAACAGGAGCGTGGGCAACAGGAGACCCGATGATCAAAAACGGCATATTTCTGGGACTTTCTGTCTGCCTCATGATATAAATTCGGCGAATGTTTAGCAACCTAAAGGAGACATTTTTCTGCGTGAGTGGTGCAGCCAAGGCCGCTCAGTTTAGAGAAGCAAGCAGCTCCTCAATTAGGGTTTCGACAGACTCGATTTTCAAGCTTACGTTTCGGCAATCACCAGTTACGTGCCCGTTTACATTTTCGTTTCACGTTTTCGGGTTTAGCGAAGCTACGGATGTGTTGACGTAAAGAAACTGCGCCGTCTATTCCCCCCTTGGAAGTGAAAGCAGAGCGGAGCTGATCGACAATTGAAATATTAGACATGCGCTGGTTCCTACAGTTGATATTAGACTACAAGAACCACAAATGTTGATTAGATACTTTCTTCTTTTACGATTTATGCCTCATGATCGTTTGCTGAATGTCGGTGCGGCAATAGAAAGGAAAAATTTCTCTCACGAAAGAGACAAAGCACTCCCGCTTTTCTGCATTTTTCATATTATATGATGCCTAAAGTAATATCGCCAACTATAGTAACTACTGTGTGTTTCTGTTGTTCAGCCCCAACAATTTATGTGTATATGTTGTCTATTCCTGGGTTGATAGATATTTTAAAGTTTCCCATTATACCACTAAGTGGCACATGCCAGCACAACATGGGCACCTGACGGCTTCGCATGGAATTGATGCCCACAATTCGCGACATCGGAGGATTATTATTATTATTATTATTATTATTATTATTATTATTATTATTATTATTATTATTATTATTATTATTATTATTACAACTATTTACGGCAGTCATAGAACCAAATTTTTCTAGATACATCAACAAGTCTTCCAGATTTCCTTTCGAGTGAGGTGATTATGCTTCCTAATACAACTATCTGACCACCATTGATTGGTGACTGGTTACTGAGAAAACCAGTGCTGATCACCAGATTGGTCAAATTATGCCGCTTAGCTTGATCATTACGCGCAATTTCAATCCTCACTATACAACTAATTACCGTAAATGGTTCTAATTTTAAACTATAGCTGCACTAAAGCGCAAATGTAGTGCACACAGTCTAGACATCCACACAAAGAGGAAGTCAATAGAAGGAAGAATGCCCTTCTTTAAACTTTCTGTGAACGCTTAATTAAGCGGGATCACGCGTCAGATATTTCTTTCTAAGAAAAAGCGCATCTAACGGACGGGCTGAGTTTCTATAGTACCTGCGCAAATGGTCTAGCAAAAAAAGGGAGAGTTATTTAAACCACTGGGCTCAAATAGGACAGGGCTCCAAGCCGTGGTTGACTTGTGCTACGCATTTGTCAGCCGTTTGTAAAACCTAAGACTCCAGCACGTGTATTGGTCAATAGCCCCTGTCCGTTACTACATCTAGTGTTGTGTCGCAAGATGACCATTTCATCTGTGGTTGCGTCAAGCGCTTCAAGCTATCCTTATCATGCAGCCCATATGGCATCCTCTTAACAATGTAAAACTTTACGGTAGTATATACGGGGTGTCCCAGCTATATTTAGCCAAGGGTTAAAAAATACAATATCAGAGACAGGTGAGTGAAATCAGTTGCAAATCGCTGACAGTCACCTTGCGCACTACAGGCATTTTTTTTGTACTCAATTTTTTGTTAACTAGGGTTTTTAACTAAATTGCGGAATATTGACTTTAGGCAAGAAATTGGACTTGCAAAGTTTGAGAGCATCTTCAGAAACTCCCAGTGCATTATTTGCGGTGAAGTCTCACGTATACCATTTTTTTTCCAAGCTGCAAAGAAAGCCCGCGAAATGCAAACGTGACTAGCGCATACGCGCGCAGCGAACGCGCTGCTCTCAGCCGTGGTTAGAGCGAACGAATTTAGCTGCGGCCGCGACTCGCCGGCTTCGTTGCAGCGGTTGGCCGATAAATTAACGTGGTTTCTTGGCCCGCACTCGCTAGAACTTGCACCGTCACGCGCGCCCATTGGCTGACGCGGGCCAAGAAACCACCGTTAACTTATCGCCCTACCGCTGCAACGAAGCCGGCGAGTCGCGGCCGCAGCTGAATTCGTTCGCTCAAACCACGGCTGATAGCAGCATGTTCGATGCGCGCGAATGTGCTAGCCGCGCGGCTTTTTTTAACACGAAAGTGTTTTATGCCGGGGTCCACCAAGACATTTGTTACGGATATTACGTTGATAAAATAGACGCCAACTGATGAGAAAGAAATAAACCAAGGAAAATATCCCCCGCTGGGAATCGAACCCATGACGTTGCGGCCGCGACGGTAAGCGCCCGACGCTAAACCAATTAAGCTACCTTGGCATATTTTGGACGCGTTACGAACGTGCCTTATATCTGTCACACATTCTCCCTCGCACGATGCTCTCTGTTGGCGGTGGAGGTAGACGGGGCGGAGCGGGGCGGTGCCGTCGACTGTCAGAGGTGAGAAGAAGTAATGCACCATGGACACTACTAGCGTTTACTCCGAGATTGCGCGCGACATCGGAGCTCGTGGTTAAAGCGTCTCGTAACCAGCGAGTGACACTGGCCGTGCTGACGTCGCCGATGCACCCTAGACGCAGTTACGTTCTTTACCTTTCGCTTCGTGTTAGCGTGCGCCGGCTCATCGGAGTAGTGCAGCTTCCACAGGCACCAACGGGATTTATCCGCCGTCGTCTACTTCGATTGGGAGAACACCGATTAACAAAACTGCTGCAATACGTGTTCTAAAAAGGACACGATTTCGACGGGCTAGTGACGTGCCTTGGTAGAGCGGGACAGAGGCCAGCGGGACGCACGCGTTTGCGGCTCAAGCTACGAACCTCTACGAACTGGGCGTCTACATGGGTGCATCCACGCCAAACGGTGTTATATCTGCCAAACACGAATAGACATTGTACAAGCTCACATATATCACTACACAATAAACACTACTTCTGTGAAGACAAGTTTCACTTTCGTGTTATACCGATTCCTACGACGGAGGGATCGGCCATGTTTTTTTTTTCTGTAAATCGTGGGCTTTTTTTTTGCAGCTTGAAAAAATGGCATACGCGAGATTTTCTTTGTCGCAAATAATGCAATGTGGGTTTCTGAAGACGCTCTCAAACTTTGCAAATCGCATTTCTTGCCAAAAGTCAATATTTAGCAATTTAGGTAAGTAATCCTAATTAATACATTAATTACAAAAAAATTGTATGTAGTGCGGAAGGTGGTTGTCAGCAATTTGCAACTGAGTTCACTCGCCTGCCTCTCAATGTTGTATTTTTGAACCCTTGGCTAAATATAGCTGGGGGCACCCGGTATATTCGCCCCATTACTGACTGCTGTATTCAATAAATGTCTGAATATATTCATATATCATAGCATGTGAAAAACTGCTCGGAGTTTTACTTCCTTTAAATCTGCTAGTAAAAATGATGTCTCGAATTATCGCCTGATTTCTATCTTTTAAGTGCCACATCCAAGGTAGGTGAGCTAGCTCTAAAAAATATATTTTACAGGGTGATTCTTTTAGACCTTGCCTATTTCATTGTGCTGTAGTTTTGTTACAAATTATCCCATTTTAATGCGGTTTGTGGAAATGGAATCAGAATGGGTGAAAATTTTATTGCCTTTCACATTTTTTTTGTTTGGAACGTGTCAAAAACAGTATTAAGAAATCAGGAAAATTGCAACTTTCTGCGAAATTGTATACAAGAGGGACTGTATACTGTTGAAGTCAGAGCCCTTTCACGTTTTGGGTGGTCATTTCAACAGCTGCTGCAGGGCAAGTGATTATAAACTTTTATAATTTACAAACCTTTTCTAGTGACGTTTGTTTTGCCTCATGGTAATTAGAGTTTGGAACAACGTCTTATAGCATTTCGCGGTTTTCGTTAATTCTTATATATTCTTTTTTTTCAGCATTGTACATCAGAAGATGGGATGGGCGATAAAATTTCGTCCCTACTGAATGCTTTGTGGCAAACCGAATTAAAATCGGATACTTTGTATCAAAACTACAGCTCGATGAAATAGGTCAGATCTAGAAGAATCACCCTACAGTTAATGTGAAAAAATTGTTCATTTCGCGTCAACACGGATTTCTCTCTAGTCTCTCAACTGTCTCAAATAATGCTAGTTTCATGACACAGTTCCTGGGCACGTTAAATAATTTATTGGTGGGATCTATTATTCATTCATTAAATACAAGGGATCAGTGATGTTAACCCATGAGCCCACTACACCAGCTGCCTGAGCTCCACTTGGGGGGCTCAGTCACTTCGCTTTCTTTAATTTCAACGCAGAAAAAACGCCAGGTGGCGTCGAGCGGAGCAGTCGGGCGATCTTTCGGCTGCCGCTTTCGCAAATGATTTTTGTGGTTTTTCTTGTGTTGTGCCTCAGGATTTTGCTACGCATCGACGCATAAGCCGCCAAGGATCACGTCGGTACCGGACTTTCCCCGGTAGGTCGATCTTTTAGCATTTTATCGGACTTTTACCTCTACGGCCTCGCCGCGCCGGCCAAGACGAACGACCAGAACGCATTGTTGGCGTCTGCCGGGCAGGACGCGTCCTTCGCTCCTCCGGCTTGGCCGATATGATGGAGAGTGCGGCTGTTGGTATGGAAGGCGACGACCTTCCGCCGGAGGATTTTGGAGAAGAGCATGGCTGGCGCTCCGCCGCGGTCAAGAAACACTCTAGGCGCACAGACGCTAGTGCTACAGAGCGTGCCACGACATGCGGCGACGCCGGCGGTTATTTCAATGCAATAAGAAAGGACCTAAACTTGAACAAAGTTATCAAATCATCAAGTATGCCCCGGCTGCCGAGCGAGCACTGGAAGATTATCGTTCGCCCTAGAGGGGGCTTGGATGTTCAGCAGACGGGCTCGGCTAGACTAGGCCGGGCGATCGCGGTGGCGGCCGGAATTGCGCCTGAGCTAGCCGGTCAGGATGTTGTCTGCCCGAATCCAATGCAAAATATTATAGTTATCAGCACGGCGTCCCGGGCGAACGCCGACTCTTACCTCAATCAAGCAGTATGAGATCAACACCTATGAGGCTGCCCCGCATGCGACATGTAAGGGGGTCATTCGAAAGATTGATATATCAGAGAGCCAGACGGATCTAGAGAAGAGTATCCTCACTGACAGAAACCCTTCGGCTTTGGGAGTGAAGCGCATCAAGAACAGTGAAACGGTGGTTATCGTCTTCGACGGCTACAAGGTGCCAAATTTTGTTTATTTCGGCACGGCGCTGGTCAGATGCTCACTCTACCATCGTCAGCATGACTGCTGCTACGCCTGTGGCAGACTGGGGCATAGGGCGGAGGTTTGTCCGACACCGGACGAAGCTGTGTGCAAGCAATGCGGGATCAGCAATCCTGGTGAGAACCATACGTGTTCCCCGAAATGTGGGCTCTGTGGTGGTCCGCACGCTACGACTGACAAAAGTTGCAAGCAGAGGTTCCAACTTCCTTTTATTGTGCGACGGCGGAGAAGAGAGCGCCATGCAGAATCCGAGCGCCGTAGCCAGCCATCGGAACCTGCCAGCGCCGACGTGGGTCTGGCCCAACACGCTGAAGCCCAGGCGGATGACTGTGACTCGTCGCAACGGCCACGCAGCCCATCCAGATCCAGCGCACGGTCCAGGAGTCGTTCTCGAGGCCGGAAGGATGGAGGCTCTTCTGAGGGCCGACCCCGGTCCCGATCCAAGAGTTGTCGTCGGTCCAAATCGAGGGGCCGATCTCGCTCGAGGAGCCGGACTGGGGACCCGCAAGGAAAGGTCCATTTCCAGGGTGAATCCGAACCGGCGTTGCAAGGTGGCACTTGGGCTGATCGGGTGCGCAGCGGCGGAAGACCCGGCGGGAAGGTAACGGGGGGCACTGCGCCAGAGCAGGGTCTAGAGGAGTTAAACCAACTTCGGAAGGAGAATGCTGAAATGCGCAGCATTATTGAGTCAATGAGAGCCGAAATGGCTGAGTTAAGACGTACCAGTAAATCTCAACCGACTCCATCATCTGCTTCTCAGCTCTCAGGTTCTCCCTCTCCTCAACCCACGGAGGTTCCCATGGTCGTGGAAGCGGGCCCCTCCGGCAACCCAGCCAAGCGAAAGGCTGTTAGCAGTTCAGCCGAGAATGTGCAGGCTAAGGCTAAATCTGAAATTAAGGAGACTCTCAATTCAATTTGCCTTGAGATTCAGAGACTTAATGAGCGCCTGTCGGTGATGGATCACCGTCTCACGGTTATGGACCAAAAGATAATGCTCAAAATGTAAGGATTCAATGCGTGGAGTCTCAATTACAGCACGCCGACCCTATGGTGCAGAGCCCCGATATCAGAGTAGCAACTAAGGTCCGCCCGGATTTCTTTCACGAGGGAACGCCATTGTCGACGCCATCTCTCGTGGGTATCCAAAGTTCGAATAGTAGCCCTCCTACTGTAGAGAACCTGACCAAGGGGTCAGGGAGCCCCTCTAATGATCAAAATGGCCTCGCACGCTGAATTTCGTATATGGCAATGGAACTGCAGGGGGATCCTTGGCAAAAGGGGCACCTTGCAGCAATTTGTCCGCGCTCACAGCGAGAAGCCACAGGTGATCCTACTGCAGGAGACACTGTCCGATAACGTAGCCCTCCCGGGTTACAAGGCACACGTAATTAAAGGGGAAGGTAGGGGCATTGCAACATTGGTCAGTAACAGATTCACTTTCGTAACACATGATCTCGGGGTTAGGCCTAGAAAAACGGAGATCTCCTTGGTTGAGGTCATTCCGAGCGCTGCCAACCTTTCCAGTATCTTTATATTGAAGATATATATAGTAGCCCTAGTGATCACAGTCAGCGTTTTAAGACCATCATAGCTAAGGCAACGAGAATGGCTGGGCTCTCCCCTCAGGTTGTAGCGGGGGATTTTAATGCGCCTTTCCATGCGTGGAACTACCCATATGATTCTGTTAAGGGTAGGAGCTTGTGGCAGGAGACGGGGGATGTGGGTCTAATATTAATGACGGACCCGGCATTTCCTACTCGACGCGGCACATCCACCACCAGGGACTCTACGCCGGATCTAGTCTTCGTCAAAAATGCGGGCTCAGTCGGGTGGGAAAACCTTCTGACAGATTTAGGCAGCGGCCACTATATTAACGTCACTAAATTACAAATGGAGGCAAAATATAGAAGAAAGTTCTCCTATCTGGACTGGGATAAGTTTAGAGAGTCACGCACGGCTCGAGCTGAACGAGGGGAAAAACCAGAGTCTCTGGAGCAGTGGACAGAGATGCTGCTGCAGGATGTTAAGGCAGTCACTAAGACGATTGAGACAGAGGTACCGACCGACAAAATGGACAGTAGACTTGCGCATTTATTGGAGGCCAAGCAGTCACTGTTGGAACGATGGAAGGACCAGAGGCTTAATCGTAAGCTTAGGAAAAAGATTGCTGAGATAAATAAGCAAGTTGAAGAACATTGCCAAACATTATCCAGGCAGCAGTGGGATGAAATTTGTAATTCAGTCGATGGACAAATGCGAACGAGGGGTAAATGGAACCTTCTAAAACATCTTCTGGATGAGTCGGGCACAAAATCTAATCAAAGGGGGGTCCTTGCTAAAATACTCCATCTTGCTCAAAAGTCCTCCTCGGGAGCGGAGATATTAGAGCAGCTATCTAATAAGTATCTACCGCTAGCTCCCGATTCCAACATGCAAGCCTATCCGGCGTATGAAGGGACACCGTGTCCTCATTTGGATGAACCCTTCGGAGTAAGTGACGTGCGACGAGCCCTGCACGAACTCAACGGCGGATCAGCACCGGGTCCGGATAGGGTTAGCAATAAAGCACTTAGAAACTTGGAAGATGACTCTGTTGAATATCTCACTGACGAGATTATTAAGATTTGGAAGGGAGGTGATATCCCGGAGCAATGGAAGCTGGCCAAGGTGATACTCATACCCAAGCCCGGTAAAGCGCCGAGTTTGGATAATCTCCGTCCCATCTCTCTCACGTCATGCGTGGGAAAGGTGGCGGAGCACGTTATCCAGAACAGAATTGCGGCTTACATAGAAGACAATGATATCTTTCCTCATTAATTAATTGGCTTTAGGCCGGGCCTCTCCACCCAGGATGCTATGAAAATCATTAAGACTCAAATTTTAGATAATCATACTAGGGATACCAGGGCGATTTGGGCTTGGATTTAAAAAAAGCTTTTGATAATGTCCGTCATGATTTCATTCTGAATGCAATCTCTGGTCTCAACCTAGGTTCCTCGTTTCACGCGTTTGTCAGATCCTTCCTGAGCAGTCGGAGAACCATCCTTAAAGTTGGCGATCTGGAATCGGATGTGAAAGTCCTGGGCGATAGGGGCACCCCGCAGGGCTCTGTTCTTTCACCCCTACTTTTTAACATTGCCATGGCTGGTCTCTCGAGGCAGCTTAGTGGAATTCAGGATGTTGGTCACACAATTTACGCAGATGATATCACCATTTGGTGTCCGGGAGGTAGTGATGGCGCTGTAGAGGCTGCCCTGCAGGAGGCAATCGACACTACCGCGTGCTTTCTGGAGGGCACAGGTCTTTCCTGCTCCCCGGAGAAGTCTGAACTTCTCCTGTAGAAGCCGGTGAGGAGGGGCCCCCGACCGAGAGGCTGGGTGCCACCACTAGAGACCGACATCCACCTCCGTACCAAGAGTGGTGGGTTAATCCCCAAGGTCGCTTCCATTCGAATCCTAGGTATGACGCTGGAAGCGACGGGCACCAATAACATCACGATTCAAAGATTAGCGAAAAAGTCAGATAGTGTTATTAGGCTAATAGGAGGGTAGCTAATCGACGGGCAGGGTTATCAGAGGATAACTTGGTCAGGCTTATCCATGCCTTTCTGTTGTGCCATTTTACATATGTGGCGGCAATGCACGTTTGGAAGAGAGTGGAAAGGGATAAGCTTAATGCGATGATTAGGAGGGGGGTAAAGAGTGCCCTGGGGCTCCCCAATTATACCCACACGGATCGTCTCCTGCAGTTGGGAATTCATAATACATTGGAGGAAATCGCGGAAGCGCAAGAAAGAGCGCAGGTAATTCGACTCTCTGGCTCAAAAGCAGGCAGGAGAATTCTCGCGGATATAGGTACTCCACCGGCTCAGGTTGATGCTCTGTACCAAGGGTTGACGAGAGATCAGAAGGAGAACATTATTGTCTCGCCTCTCCCGAGGAACATGCATCCCTAGCAAAATGTAAGCAGGAGGAGAGCGCGAGCTCTGGCCCTTCTCCGCGACGTTGAGGGTCTCCAAGGGGGTGGCTGCTTCGTAGACGCGGCACAATATGACGGCAACAGTGGCAGGTTTACGGTAGTTGCAATTAACCACCAGGGGGTTACCATTAATGCGGCTTCGGTATACGCCCAAACTGCTAATGCAGCCGAGCAGGTTGCCATCGCCATGGCTCTCCTCGATGAAAATCACGAAAATATATATAGCGATTCTAGGGCGGCCATTCGCGCTTTCACTGTTGGTGCTGTGTGTAAAGAGGCCAAAGCAATACTCGGTGAGAGGTCAATTAGAACTCATACCCTTACATGGTTCCCTGCTCATATGGGCTCCATGGTAGGGGGGATTATCAATCTCAATGAGCTGGCCCACTCCAGGGCGCGAGGGTTAACTATCCGCGACCATGGAAGACTTCTGGGTCAACCTGGAGGATTGGTAAATAGGGATCAACCGACCACGTACAATGAAATTACTTTACATTTCGCTATGGGTAGGAGAGTCTTCCCGCCTCCAGCTCGGAAGTTAAACAGGGCGCAGGCTTTGACACTGAGATTGCTGCAAACTGAAACATATCCTAACCCTGCCTTTCTGCACAAGCTTTATCCTGACGTTTACTTAACTAACTCATGTACGAAATGTGGCGGTTTAGCCACCTTGCACCACATGCTCTGGGAGTGCCCCTCGGTACGTGGCACTGATACAGCATCGGCCAGCAAGTGGGGCTCCGCTCTGAGGAGTCCGGACATTCAGTCACAACTTTTGGGCTGTCCAGAGGGCCCACGATGCGGCGGTAGGTCTCGGCCTGACTGTCCCGTCGTGGGAGCGGCCCGCCGCGTGCTAAGGCACACGCCTCCGGACTTTGTTAATAAAGTTATTCCAATCCAATCCAACGCGCCTGTTTTTACGATGATGATAGTCGTTGTGCGAGTCGAACAAGTAAAACAACATCCACGCAAATATAGGCTATAAGAGTCGCTGTAAACCGGCTTTGTTGGTCTACAAAAGATTACAAAACAAAAGTGACGCGTAGAATGTAAATACAAATGTATTTATTCAGTTATTATAATCTCTTGATTACAATATTGAAATCCAAAACAAAGATGCAACACATTTGTGGTAGCATGCTTCATTCCCGTTTCATCCATAGGCAGATAGTTCTCCATCTTTCCATCATTTCAAAACTGAAAAGCAAGCAAGATTTTTAGGCTTACACAGACAGGTAGAGATGACATGTAAAAGGAGCTACACTGGCCATGATATTCCAAACGTTGATAGTTTTGATAAGTTTGTACGACAAGGATTTGATAAGATCTCGCTGTGTGGATTTCAAGATACATTATGAAAGCCGCGCACAGACTTTAGCAACATAAAAAGAGGATTTCACAGCAGCGAGCAGTTGTCCTCATCTTTTCATTACTCTTGCGCATGTTCTCTGGCGTTATATGGGATTTCACGAACTCGCCCTAGGTTTCAAGGTGCGTATTCAATGTGCGAAACGAGCTTGAACTCGATAGATATGCAGTGCAGGGCTCAGATACAGCAATATACAGTTTCCTTAACATCGCGTGTATGAATGCATATATTCACATCTTATTTTCTTTTGCACATATCCTTTGAACGGATTACATTTTCAATGCAGAAAGTTACCTTTATGTGTTATAGTTCTGTAAAACATTTGCAGCATATTCTGATATAAGTCTTCAGGGCGCTAAAGTTTGTTTCTTACGATAGAAATTATATGGACACTGTCGGCGGACTTTTGCCGTCACCACCGCTGTCATATCCCGGATATGTATATGTATGTGAATATAAATAAAAGCCAGAAATAAAAATAATTCAGAAGAAAAACGTTTCGAAGCAGTCGACCGGGGTTTCTAAACTGCAACCCCTCGCTCCGGGGCTTTCTTCTTTGACAGTTGCGCCATTCCTCAATCGTTCTCCAGGATACTAACGGCAGAATACAAACGCACGCGGCATTGGGTGAAACACCGGGACACCACACGTGGCGAAATTAAAACTATGCGAGACGCAGGCCATGCTGCATCGTTGCCCGCGGTGCGTTTGCGGCGTCTTATCGCTGGCGAACCACGCTAGTTTTATACTTTGGGGTTGTAGCGCCATGCCACTCGTGGCCAGTCGGCCAGGGAAAAGAAAGAACGTCCCTTTGCTCGTGGTGGCGCGAGCTAGTGGGAATGCTTTGCCTCTTTTTGTCTTATGCCAGTGCCACAGGAGGGAAGAAACGAGACGGTTGAACCAGAATCTCACTACATATGTTACACGACGGCCAGATTCCTGGGGCTAAAATTACAGCGCAAACGCACAAGACACCCACGAAACAAAGAAACTTACGACACAAGCTCTGACTAACAAATGCTTTATTCTTTCATAGGCCAATGCATATATAATGATTTTTAAAATAACTGTCACATAAAATAGCATGTAAACGTCGATTACCTTTTGATTCCGCAAAATAACGTCGCCTTTCGAAGTAACTTCAATTGACTACCAAGTATATTCTGCAAGTTCTTATTCATGCCAAAGAAACTTATTCATGCCAAAATGTGCATTTTGAATTTGTACTCCCTTTTGTGTTTCTTTTAGGGCACGTACCACATCGGCACGTGCAGGTGATTGCCTCGCTGATACAACTGAGTGAATGAGCCTCGGGGCAGGAGTGGTTGCGCAATGACTCGCAGGGGTCGGCATCAGTTACTGCAATCAATGAGAAAAATTAATAGATTTTTTTCTGTTACATGACCTCTTTAGTGAACTTTACTGTATACTTGCTGTAGGAAGGCGGCGCGTTTGTCTGGCAGGGAATCAAGCCCAAGATAAATAGGTGCGCAGTCATTTAGCTACTTTCCCGGTCATTAGGAGCGAGCACCCGACCGATCGACAGAATGATAAGGTACGTAATCGCGCGGGACGTCGTAGACCTACACAAATGCGTGCGCACACAGGTGCATGTCCGAGTGACGTCACAGCAGCGCATATGTATATAAGATAAAAAGTAAGAATGTTCTGTCAGTGGACCTTGCGCTTGGTTCCTCCAGAAACTAAGCACAATCATTTAACCAATACGCCACAAGTGTTCATTTTTCTTTTGTTATACGGGGAAAATATTTTATTAACACGACAACTCGCATCCTCCTTAAAACATACTTAATGAAATGTCACGCGAGACAAGTAGAACTGTCCAATAAATACATTCAGTTTGACGGTACTGCTTGCGCTACATACATACTACGAAAAAAAGCAACTGATCACCGAAGAAAAAAGACAGAGTGTTTCGCGACTAGGCGACAAACACCTGCATCAGCAGGCGAAATAAAACAACATTAGGAATCTTCCGCGCACAGACACGAGCGTTAAAGACCTGGGCCCCTCTTCCAAAACACTCATAGTTTAAAATATGCCTTTGTGCAAGCCAGCGGTGAGGAGCAGGGGCGTTTCCCGCAACGCTGACGTAGCGTGCGTCTTCGAGTTGGCGTTCAATCGAATACGAGTGCGGAATAGTATTCATCAACGACAATTCCATAGAGATTGATTGTTACGATTGTCGCCAGACAATTTCTGTCGCACTAATAAATAGTAATTTTATAGAAGTGGGTTTAAACGGGCCTAATGCAGTCAATGGCGGCTGCGGAAAGGTTATTTGGCACTTTTCTATTCCGTAAAAAACACAGATGTGAATGAATTCATGTTGTGCTTTCCTTTAATTGCCTTCTCTCAAGCGCAATAAACAGCCACATTCGGTAATATTGTATTAATTTTATTCCGGTAATATTGCTTGTTTTAACGAGAACAATACCGAATATTTTTAAACAATTGCGCGCCTTCATGTTCAAAAGCAGCACGCAAAGGCGCCTAATCATGGCACTCCATATCACTATTGTATATTGTACAGTGTAAGCTTAGAATAATCGTTTTACAATGTTCGCATAAAAACTTGCAATTGACAATATCTCAAGAAACCGTACGACGTAGCGTCCCTTCGTTTGGTTAGAACTACATAGTAAAATACATTGACCTTTGAACGTTTTAACCTGTTTGACCTCGCTGTTGAGTTCGTCTTATATTGCGCCATAGGCTCGCGATATTTAGCATAAACGCACGTGCACAATAAATGGATGTACGTGATTCTCTCCGTCAAATGCTGAGCGAACACCTTTCTCGAATTAATTGTATGAAATTCAGTTTTGGAAGAAAGCTGTGGAACTTACCACAGCTGCAATGACAGCGCTCGTCATCGATGAAACAGGCCACCTTATTACCAGCCAAACATTTAAGTTTTGGGCACTCAGGATCGACTGAAAGGAAAAAAAGACTAATTTGAACGAAGATTGATTGTAAGATGTAAAATCATGGTCAATTTAAATGGACACATGCGAGGCCCAACTAGAATCCGTTTCTTTGTTTTTATTTTTTTTGCCAGCACTCGTAATGTAATGCCGTTTTTTTTTCGCACGTTGTGTATGAAGCCCACAATGGCGATCTCGTTTGCGTTCTGGACTAATCGCTTCCAGAAGCTGCTTCAGTTTGCTTCACTTTGTTCACGTTTCATTGGTCCATGACCGTCGATGACCATTTGCTTATAGGGTTGGTTGTGTCGGGGGGGGGGGGAGGTCTATGAAATACTAAGCGCCCCTTTGAATCTGCCTATGATCTACTGTCTTTTTAAAAAGTAACTAATGTAAACATTTGTCACTGTAGCTGTTAAAACGTTGCGCAGAAACGAAGCACCTTTCAACATAGGAAGAGAGGGTGCTTTTCTTATTTGAGTTATACTTTTCATTGGCCATTTGTGTATCTTGTCCTCTGCGCCGAGACTCTATTCCTAATATTCAGTTGCCAAATAACTGAGATACCCTGTTGTACATGCGAGTTTTTTAACGTAAAAGTAAAAATGCGCACGGAATTTTTCTTAAAACAAAGGAATAAAAACAATATAAGTTGAAACCTAAAAGAATACATTAAAGCGGCCAGGAAATCGAAAAGAGCCTTAGCAAGGTCTGAGAAACGCTTCAGCTGCGTATAAGCTTTTAAAACGCATGCTGCTAAAATTCAGCACTTCATTTTTTTCACATGATACTGGTGAATTTTTTTCTGATCACAATAATGAACTGCCGCACTTCCTGGCGTTATAACGCGACAAAATTATTCACAAGAACGTGTTGTGAAGTCGTGAGTACTCATCTGTACTATCATCGCACCATAGGTTAATAATAAAATGCAGTTTGATCCCGTGTCTGCTGCGTCACGTGGCCCGAGCGAATTCCCAATTTTCATGCCGAATCAATTCATTTCAGAAAAAAAGGTAAATAAACTTTGGGCGCTGCTTCGTCACGTCAACCATACAGCGCTTCAAGGTGAGTGTGTTTATTTCACAAATTTCGAAGCGCTTGAAACTGAAACGCCGGTTTTAGCAGTTCTACCAACTTACAACTATCGGAGGAAAGAGAAACTAGCGACTAGCTCACCCGAGTAGGCAAGGACCACGAATGTGATCATAATAGACCCAGTGGTGATAAGCTTTGCTGCCATGGCTCTGCGAAGAGAAGCATTTTGCAGCTCAAAGTGTGCAGAACAGTAATGACTGTCACGCGTTGGTTAACTTTTATCTAGTTTAACAGGTATTCGATGAAAGATAATATGGGTCATAGATCACAGCAACGGCGGCATGACACCACGCATACTGTTTTGGTATCTGGATCAACCAACCTTTTATAGTAAAAAAAGTAAGTAAATACGCTTGAGTGACGATCACGTTACTCGAAAAACTACTTATTAATACATTCCGCTTAATGTGCATGCACAAAGATGTCCATATTCTTAACTGTTTAGCAGCAAAAGATGGTTAAGGAAATCTCAATCAAATTTTTCTAAAAGACCGTCGGCATGCATTTTATTTTGACATCAGTTAACGCTACTTCCGACAGCATTCAATGACAAATAAGTGCGATCGCTTAGTATGCGTCAGCACTCAAGCGAACCAACTCATTTTTAGTACACCTTTGTCATTGTTTAGTATGTAGATAAAAGCACGTGAATTTTATTTGACTTTATGTTTACCTCTATTTATTGAGAAACTTCTTGCAGCGCATCTGTTTGCCTTATACAACCAATGACGTGTCTTCCGGCTTATCATTTGTTAGAAGTCTCTGTACTCCTTGCGACCATGTTTATTGCAGGGCTACATACTAGGAAGTCCATTCGTTACCGTTTTTACTGTTCTCGCACTCGACGTTCAAAACTGCTGCCGTAACTTATTCGAGACGGCGGACTACTCTGCTAGTTTGCATTTTGAAATATTGCAGAGCGGAAAAAATGCAAGAGCGATCCAGCGGCAAAGCAGGCTGGAGGAGCACGTTACTAGCAGCTGTGGTTTTAATAAGAAAATAATCGAAAGCAGAACAGGCAAGTATGGTCCCAGCAATCGAGCGGGCTGCTATCTCACTATTGTTCGAGGGTCTCTGAAAAAACACCAACCCCACAAGGTACCCATTTAACACCTGTAAGGTTTCGTTTCTGTGGCAAGCCTATCTACAATTTTTGGGTACAAAATCACTTATTAAGCACAGTAGACATGCATATATCGCTGAAGAATTTGTGTTTGCGCTACACATTCACTTAATTAGGCACACTAATGAATGTCAGGTGCAGCGCACATTTTGAAAATATTTCGGAAATGAAATGACGGGACAAAAAGCGAAACAGAAAATTGTGGAACAATGTCCGATCCCAATTTTCACTTAATTTTGCCATTTATACGCACTATACGCAAAGAATACCGCAAACACAGAGATAATGGTAAACTAAGCATTCTTGTTGCCTAAAGTTCTTTATATCACTTCCCGTTGAAATATTTTGCTTCATAGGATTGCTTTCGTAAATGCAGTATCGCGTTTTAAGAGATGTTGGATGTGGGGCGTTTCGGCAGGAATTTCAAAATATTTTTCTTTACTTTTATAAAAACGCTTGCCGCCAGTAGATAAGTATCGCTTGTAACTTGAGTGGGTCCTTGAATTCGCTTTATGGAGGAATTGTACTTTGAAAACCTTCCGTACACTAATGAGGTAATTATTTACGTTGTAATTAAAATTATTTTCTGCAAGGTACACTATAATTTATAGTAACGCTTACATTTGCTTTACATTTCGTCACTACAACCATGGCCTGAAATTTTCTATATTTCACGCATTTCAAAAAGACAGTCGATTTTCATACGTGCCGCAAAGGGTTGCCCATTGCAAAAATATTTGTGTGATTTCAGATAACGCAAAGGTTTACTGTAGATTAGTCGCAAGAATTTCTAGATGTCATTTTTTTTTAGTTTTTGTATTCTTAAATGTTTCGTTCTACTGGCGCAATCACCAGCTTACGCTTGCCTGTTTTGCTCTTGAGAACATATTTATATGAACCATGGCACCATTGCGATTAGGCGTATCTGCTGCGATGCCTGCCTCTATTGTTTTCCTGGAAAATACTTTCCTCAGCAAAGCTCTAGGGCCAATTTGAATAGAAAATGCAATCAAGTAGTCATAATTCAACGAACAAATAGTAATCATTCGACCAACTTCTTTACAAATCTTATCATTATATATTTTGACACCAGGTTTAGTGATAACCCGCATGTTCTTCTGAGTATTGCACTACATGTGAAACTTACAATAAGATGACTATGACTACTTTGAGTATTCTCTGCCTTGTAATAAATTCGTTCTATCTAATTACTAGAAAATGGCATCAAATATCCTTTTTATCAGTAGGATAGTACTATGGTTACATGAATCAGGCCGCGTATATACAGCAATAAAAACATTCATATATTAGGAAGGTTTGCAAAAAAAAGTGTTGCTGAGTTATGCTTTTAAACAAATAAACAATGAAGCTGGCTAATGTCGAACGCATTGTTAACTTAAAAAGCTTGGTGAATTGAGCCACTAGGGCGCTTCAACTTAAAGCGCTCCCATTAAGAAAAAAAAAAAACGACGTAGCTAGCTAAGCCTGTCATAATTACCTATGCACTCAGTGAGAGCTGTAGTGATGCGGTAAAATCTTCCACGACAGCGTAGTTTAGTAAATGTAATTGCAACGTTTATACATATCCTTGCATCTTCAACAACGCCATAAATATCCCTATTGAAACCGCGGAAGTCGCACAAAAGTAAGGCACGAAAGAGAGGCATTCGCGTAGAAGCAAATACCCCTTTATTAAAAGCCGCAAACACTGGAAACCGACCAACCTGTTACGTCGCTGTCTGTGCACCCTGTACCTGTTGTGCTGTGTTGGTGGCCGTCAATGTCCTACTGCGTGTTGTGGCTGGCAGCTGTCTGGGTCGGCAGTTCGCACGTGTAGCAGTATCATGCAGCGTAGACTGCACGCCAGCGATAAGAGCAAAAGCTCACCTCACGTGAGCTTCTCTTGTTGCCACGGCGGCAGTTTTCCGGAGCGGATAGCGCTGCGTCGGCGGACGTGGTGGGGTGTACGAATATGATATTGTTTTTCCTTGAAACTGAAGCTGGCGTTCCGGTGTAGCAAGCCAAGCTTTTGCACTGCAGGGTAATCCTGCCTCATTCGCGGCGGCATACGTTGTGACACTCGCTTGTTTTTCAGGGTGAATGCATCAGGACTACTCATTAGCACGTGTATACTCACGAAGCAAGTCTACAGTTGCGGAAATGTTTTCTGCGCAATCACGAGATTTTGAAAACTGTCATATCAGACACATTTCAGGATGTGGAAGTTTTAAGTTGCCTTATTGGTTTCGTTTTGCATGGTGTGGTGTTTAGTACAGCATGAAGAAGTTGATGCAGTTGCGGCTGTGGCAGAATGAAAACAGTTGTGTTCGCATACCGAGTTTACGTCTAAGAAGCCCATGCCTTCTATTGGCGACCTAAGCTTAACCAGGTCTGTAAATTTGGCGTTATCGGGAGGTAACGCTCAGGTTCTGTAAATTATCCTTACTACTGCAATAAAAATCAGGGTGCAATGATGAATATGTACTCAGGAATAAAAAAATTATTTAATGACTAATATTTCATGTACCAATATCACAATAAGTTTATCTCGAATGTTATCCAATCTCAGCTACCTGGTGTTCTGTAGCAAGCACCTACATTCACGTACATGCCTGTTCTTCCATATTTCCCGATTTGAAATGGCGCCACCGCGACAGGGAATAGAACGCACTCCCTCGAGCTTATCAGCGCGACACTTTACACGCTAAGCTATGCGGTAGATGTGAATACAGTTGAAGTTCGTATGGCGTTCTATGCAGCTTCCAACTGATTGAAACATCTACCGTAGAAGAAATAACGAAACCTCTATACTCTACTTGGTGTCTTTATTCTCATATCTTGCAGTACATGAAGTAACTTATTGAAGAAAGTAGGTGTTACATTATTCTTGCCCGACAAACTGAGCTGAATGAGAAATCTTGCGTCAAGGGCTCACTCAGGAACTGAAATGAAAAGTAACCTTGCAATAAATATGGACGCTGCTTGAATTTCGTCAACACATTTATCAACACATGTACTATATTACAGCCTGGCCCAATGCAACAGACATTCCCGTAATATGATGTCTTCGCAGTCAATAGCCACAAACAAACCTGGGTAAAGCAACTTGAAAGTACATGGCAAGCATTTTTACAGCCAAGAAGGCGTTTATAGCGCGGAAGCTGTGTTCTTTGAGATACTCCGTACCAGTTAAATTAGAGGGAGCTGCATCTGCACTGTGCAATACAGGGTATCATCTTTCTCAGAGACAGCCATGGGCTCTGCGATGCTCAGAAATTTTCTTGATTCTGCCCGACAATAGCATAGCTGTCGCAATATCCACCAAAAAATGTCATCCAATGAAAACATTCCTTCATGAATATGCCTTCTTTCTGGGCTGTGAAACGCAGCAGTGACCGAAAACACAGTCGGAAACCTTTTCATGTGGTGTAACAATCAGAAAGGGATAGCTGCCCGTACCACACAAAAGCGACAGCGAATAGTGATCATGCTCGCAAATGTCAGTGTATGCTCGCAGACAGAAGTATCGTTGAAGCTTTCTACGTTATAATGCAGTATAGTTCTCAGAAGCGCACCGTTAGTGCATTCCAGGCAACGAGGGCTGCACAATTTAAGGCGATGCGCTGGCACTTTCCGAGAAAATGAAAAAATTGGGACGTAATGATCCAGCACATTTTTTCACAGGCGTTCGTTTGATATGTACATATTTGTCTAATTTAATACTGCAGGCATCGGGCGCACGAAACGTATATAAAAGAGTGTAACAACATATACCAGACAATTTTGGAAAAATGAACTTCGAGATAACTAGTGTAATTCACCTGAGCACCAAAGTGTGTGCGTGAAAATCCGCATTGAGACCCTGCGCTAAACCAAACTGTAAGGAAATTGGGAAACTAGTACAGTCCTTAAATAGCAGTCACACATACCGCACTGACATTTACAGGTGGAAGAATCTTTAGAACACTCAAGTAACTCATTGGCCTTGCAGTAGCGCTGGAAATTCCGGATGACGTAGTGACAGGGAGCGTCGTCCAGAACTGCAGAAACAAATTGAAGGCTGAATTGTTCAAGCTTTATACATGATTGCTTTCATACTGTACACTTAAAAGCATTCATACTGTACACCTAAGTGTATATGCACGAAAACTCTTCCATTTGTCCTTCAACTGGCAAGCGCCTTGGCTGATATTGATATTGCGTCTCTAAGGTTAGCCGTGTATTCGACCTCGGGTGTACAAGTAATCAAAATTTTACGTATAAACTGCTACTTGAAAAGTAAGTATATAAGGAAAGTAATGATGCAGTACACAAAAAATTGCATGATATTCTAAAGAAAACACATACAACACAAACAGCACTATTTGGCTATCAATTTGAAGTTTACATCACACACTCTTTCAAATACGTCCAACTAAAAAGGAATAACTTTTGTGCGATATGTACAGCAGCTACTTGTGTATGCGCCAGCGTCATGAATCTGTTTTATTACGAAATCAGTTATTTTTCAGCAAACTGCGAGCTCGGGAACGGCAACAGGATGGGGAAGAACCACACAACACGAACGTTCCAGGCTCAGACATTGCCACCGCCGTGTGTTTCTGTATAAAATCCATATAAGTAACTTTGCCTGCACGTCGTATGCTATATGTGCGATGAAAGCTTACAATGGCTACAGACGATCGTGGCTGCAGCGGAGAAGAAAAGAGCCGGCCTTCACTGCAACAAGAAAAGCGCATTGTGTGGTCCCGGAGAGGGAGGGAGAGGGAGGGCTGAGTGGCTCCGACAGCAACTGGGTACTTTGACCGGCCGGGCATGATTTATAGGGATTATCAGATGCCTAATGTATTTGCACATGCTGTGCTTCAGACAGCACGGCTCACTTTCTGAAGCTGCCGCCCTGCTTTAAGAAATCGTTTGATGAGTTGCGTTGGGTGGCATGCTGAAGGTTTCAACTGCAAAGCGTTACTTACTACAACTAGCGCGGTTGTTTATGCACCGCTCTTTATGTAGAGCAACGCAGAATGACGTTCTAAAGCTTCTATAGGCGATTTTTGAAGTTTATAGAACCGGAATGATGATCACAGTCAAGATGGGAGTTCCTGCGTTATGCGCATTTTTTCCTTCGTTGATCGCCTTCTTCTGATCAACAAAAAAGTTAGGATTTTTGTTCGCTGTTCTGTTGATTTGGTTTGACTATCTGCTTTAATACGGTAGCGTACAATGAAAATCGGAACCCTAGGCTCGTCCGGTACTCATTCGCTGTTACATATAGGCAACTAGCTTGAAGTACAGCATGGCCAAAATACATAATGATGCAACTTCCGTGGGTATCTCATCTGCGCAGAGATACGAGGAGACATTTATGAGCTACTTAAACAGCGGGGAAGAGGCACAAAGCCAAGAAACTGACGATGACCGGCGCTGTCCTCGGAGTTCAGGCAGTGGAACGGCAGCAAAAAGTACAACACGAGTAGTGCAAAGAAAAACAGGCGAACTATTGCCATCGACGTGCTAATGACGTCAGCATTGCCTTTACAGTATAGCGTCATATGAAACTAGGCCGGTGCAAAATGTACTTAGTAATATTAATAATTGTTTTGGTTTGACGTCCCAGAGCCAAGACATGATTATGAGCGACGCCGTAATGGAGTGCTCCGGAAATACGGCCAACTCGTGTTCTTTAACGTGCACGAAATGCACTTAGGAGGCATATGTTATGGGTGCGCAAATATTGTTAGATTTTGGCCCGGAGATATTTACATCCTGGCTCTTGAAGAGAGCTCATCAAAATAGAACGCCAAAGAAACATAATCAACTCACCACAAGAGCACTGACACATGTCCTCCCTGATGAAGCACCCTGCCTTAAATTCATACGGGCACTTAATAATGGGGCATTCCGGAAGCACTCGTGCATCTATGAAAAAGTGGCATATTTGTATAGTGAATATACCAGCCGATCAACACATCGGATTGAATAATGTGATGCAGGTGAAGGTGACACAATTGCAACGCATCATTCCGCAATAGTAGGCAAGAAAAGGAAATTGACGAGCACCCGTTTGTAGCAGGAAGCCAAAATGAAAGCCATACGTATTTCTCTAAAAGAAAGCTTCTAACTTGCCGGGCAATTCGTCCTGGTCCTGGGATCGAAACCAGGACCAACGCCTTTCACGGGCGGTCGCTCTTTCATCTAAGCTAACCAGGAAGCTAGGAATTGGCATGCACGAAGGCGAACTTCTTGACAAGCCGAAGCACATGTACACATAATATTGCAAATCAGTTCTTCAGGATCCCGCAAAGTGGTTGATGAATAAGAAAAGGAAATTGGCGACCACCTATTTGTAGCACGAAGCCACAAGGAAATCCGTACGGATTTCTCAGAAAGAATGCTTCTTAGTTTCCAAAAACTCCTTGGTTGCCAGGGCCACCCCGGAAATGCGTCGGTGCCGAGTTCGATCCCCAAGCCAGGACGAATTTTTCGGCTGCTAAGAAGCTTTCTTTTATATCACTAAGGAGCTTTCTTTCTCAAATATTCGTCGGAATTTCCCTGTGGCTTCGGGCTACAGATGGGTGGACTTAAATTTCTCTTTCCAGCCAGTTTCGCCACCTTGCGAGATTCCGCAGAACTCATTTATAAGAGTAGACAGATTTACGTAATAATGAAAAAATAGATGTCAGTGTGCAGTTGCCAGCTCACGAGGGTGGCGGTTCGTGCTAGTTCGCACTCCATTATGGGTGTGGGTTACAGCGCGAGAAATAATAGACATGAAAAAGAAGATGCAAGTGCCACCTTTCATGTCATTTGTCTCAGTTCATCCCTTCCGCTCATTCTTTGTGCAATAAGTCTCGAGCGTATTCATTGCGTATACTGGCTTGTCAGGAAAGACAGCATATCTTTCAGCTATTGTGCTTGTTGGAATGGGTAATTACAACGTAAAAATTTCTTGTCCCCCGCTTGCAAAAGCCACGGCACAATAAGAGAAGCAATAAGATCGATGCGCTTTCAATTTGCCTCCATCGGAATTCAACATTAAGTCGGCACAGCGGACCAAGATACAAAATGTAATGACCAACAATTACATAAGAATAATTTGAGCATGAAATGTGCAATTTTGTCTAAATATTAGTGACTGCTCTAACAAAATAATAAATATAGGTAGACGTAGAAGTATCATAGACTCACCGGAAGTCACACAGACTGTGACGCCAAAAGCAGGGGAGACATCAGTGCAGACCTCATTGTAGTGCCGCTGCTATAGGATGAGTGGCAATACTTGTACTTGGTTCAAAAGATATAACAGTTATACCGGTGTTCCTTCTACAATGGCACAGCATAGGAAAGAATTCAGCTGCGTAATATTTCTGAAAAGTTCACCGCTTGGCGATAACTTTACCAAGTAGCGAAAAAAAAGTAGATGTGCTGTTCGTGTACCGGGAACTAGAGATATGGATGGTCGCCAGCCGATAGTGGCGGCATGACGTGCGTTCTTGTAAAATGAGCGGAAGGCTTCCTGTGTTTATGCAACAGAGTCGTACAGGAAGCGTGGTCGACATATTGGTTGTTGTGAGTCCATACGCGAGCGATTGCAGAAAATAGTGCACGTGCTGCGCTATTTTTTGTGAATGTTTTAAGTCAAGATTGTTGTTGATATCACATGGGACTATTGTGCAGCACTTCAATGTTAGCGGCACGAAACAATAGCGTGAGGGGAGGCTACAGAGGAGTATTGCAAGAGCTTGGAAGTTATGGTTTCACAGTTTAATGACCGTCAAAATTAATATATCGCATTTCCAATTTACTTGCAATGCTGACGTGCAAGAAAGCTGTCGGAAACGGTGACTGTTAGATACTGACGTCAGACAAACACCGTCGACAGCCTACACTACGAACATCATGTGCTGTCTAAGGAGAGAACGAAGCATTGGCGTAAATGCAAAAAACTATGTCACGATGGTCCCTGCCTTCACGGCAAAAGGTCGCATCTAATGGGACCACTGTCGGCAAGATGTAGAATAAAAAAATAAATAAAAAGAAAAACTGCTCGAGGGAGAGTAGCATTCATGATCTTTGACGAACAACGCTCTAAAAGTAGTGCGATGCAAGCACTGTGCCGTTCAAAATTCCACTACAAAAAAATGTAATCCGTTAACAAATCCAGAAACACCAGATTTGCCGAGTACTTACGCTGGGCTTTCGACGGAAAGTACGAGCGTCACCATAACCGAACTGTAGAATTGTGCACAGATTGCGTAGTTTTAAAGTTGTATAATCGCAGACGGTCACCTCTTGTAAATTATATATTTATCCGAGTAGCGCTTGCACCACCATGAGGAATGGGACGCTTTTAAGGGGATGATTTTCGTCGAATGTGGGGGTGAATATGGGGGTAATATATAACCGCCAGTGTCCGTAATTCTCCAACTGGGGTGCCTACGGTAAACATGTCTCCGCTCACTAATTACTAGCAAGTTCTCATTCATGGCAATGTCGACATAGGGCGCGCACTGCCATGAATTCCAAAGGGTGCGCCACCGCTTAATTTTATGGGGAACCACGTCGTTAGGATGTCGCAAAGTTCCCGATTGCGTTGCTATAACACATGTACAACATATTCCAAATCGAGCGCATTTCAAACGACTGGGCTCGGAACTAAGTGGATGGTGCCGTCACCATTTACAGAGCATATTGATCGCTTTCTAGCAAATTGCGAGATACTTCATAAGGAAAATGAATTAGAAGAAAAAGAATTAAAGGTCGCTCGGCACACTCACTGCTGGCAGGCATGCTTGCTGCTGGTGCGTTGGTTCTCACTCTAAGCGCTTCAAATCTACGTCGAGCACGATTCTAGTTTTCGTGTTCTTGTTTAGGTCAACTTATGTCCGGTCTAACTGTCGGAGGGCACCTCCACTATGCAGCAAGCAGCCGCGAGTGCGCTGCCATGTATACGTATATCGTCAAATTATATTCTCATTAAGGCGAACTGCGAGGACTATCTCGAAAAAAAAGTGACATTGAGCGCCCTTTCGCTCTAACGCATCGTACTCGCAATGCCTGTGGTTTAGCTATAACACAGAGATGCTGTTTTCAGATTTTCAATGGTGGGGCAAATATCTTTTTGTCGTTAAGCCACCTGTGGAGTTTTGGCCCTGCTGGGAGCCTGCTAGGACAAAGGAATGTACAAGGAGAATCTAAAGGCGTTGGTAAACTGACGGGTTACGTCATACATGAAGGAAAAAAGTCACTGGTACCAGCGACCTGTATTCACACATGTGTCCAACATAAGTAACGAAGGAAATATTTCAGGGTGCTTCTCGTTACGTAAACCATTTTATTTGATGCCACGTCCAAAGTAGAAAATTCAAGCTGAATCATTCCATTGCAAGAGCTTCAAAGAACAAGACCAGCCGTTTCACATCTACTCCAACATGGCCATCACTGTGACACTGTAATGAAATGGGAGCATGAACCAGATCAATAAATTTCCGAGGGAACTCAATGAGGACACAATTCCCCACGAACAATTCTTTTTGTGTATTCATTAATACGGTCAATTTGAAGCTTGTCGCTGCCGAGCCGACCAACAAGAATTGTAAATGCAGCGGGATGGAACACAAATGTGCTGCTTTATACAAAGTATCTGTACATACAGCGTCAATTGATTTCAAGTGCGCAATACAGGTGTTCAACTGCCATTGCTGGAAAAACTGAGGTCCACCTTGGCTGTTTCTTCAAATCAAACGTGGTCTTTATTTTTTAACTTATGAGCTGCATTACAGAAATTATTGCAACATGAAAATAGAAACTTGGGAAACATATCTTAGTGGGCAGATACTGAAACACGTGTAACAAAAGTATTCATGCAAGAAGAAATGACTGAGAAAGGGAAAATAGACAACCACCCATTTGTGGCACGAAGTCACAAAGAAATCCATACGGACTTCTCAGAAGTAAAGCCACTTAGTCGCCGAAAAATTCGTCCTGGTCCGGGGTTCGAACCCGGGACCAACGCCCTTCCGGGGCTACAAATGGGGGGTTGTCTATTTTCCCTTTCTTAACGCTTCCGCCACCTTGCGGGATTCCGCAGAACTCATTTTCAAGAAATGACTGAATTGGTTACTCGGGTTTGAGAGGGAATTGATTCTGCGTATGAAGCCAAACTAGACATAAGTATAACATTTACTAAAGAAACTTACCACACTGGCATCTGCACGTATTGACATCAAGAATACAACTCATGCTCTGGTCAGGAGCGCAAGTGCTCCCATAGTTGAGCTTCACATACTGGCAAGGATCTTGATCTTGGACTGGAAGAAGAAAAGACAACTATTCGTACAAGCTCATTACATATAGTAAAATGGCGCTTCCTTCTACACTTTCAGAAGAAAAAGTATCATTTGACCCTTCTTTGCTACACATGTCACACTCCCGAGTATAAATATTCTTAGAGAGTCACGTTGAATTTCTATTGGAAAGTCGTTCGTCCCACGACTCTCCTGATAAAAGTCAACATGACTCTCTAAAGAGAGTCATGTATCCCACGACTCTCCTAAAGAGAGTCAACGTGTCCCTATAAAGAGAGTTATAGACGGGAGACTCATATGTCTAGCAAACAGGAGTCAAACAACACATTTTTTTAGTGTAGCTCAGAATGCAGCATTTGATACACACATAGATACTCCTAAAGCTTATTCACCCCGGCAAACACAAAGCACGTTCACGGCTGGCATCAGCCTCATTTTACGGCGAGGATTCTTGAACTCATGACATGAACATTCTGCTCTCATTTTGACTCCGGAGACAAGGAAATTAAAGAGTTCTGAGATTTTACGTGACAATAATAGGATGTTATAATGTACACCATATCGGTCGTATTGAAGACTTCACAATAATTTCTAGAAACGGAGGTTATCTAACCAACTCAGGTGGTTAGGTAAATGTGTTGTTGTATTTTTCTTTTGCCTCCACGAATTGCGATCGCTTTGCTTTAAAATTAGGCCTGCGTCCTGATGCTCTGCAGGGCTACATATTTGCCATGTAGCCAACCTTCTACGGCGCGTAGCAATGTACGACCTAAGGTAGAGTTTTAGGGGCGAAGCTCCTTAAGGCGGCACCCGTTCGTCCCTCGTAGTCGTAGTGCGTAACCAGTCTTACGCTTTGACCTCCAAGGTGGTGCCGGTGGGAGATTTTTCCTGTGCGTTGTTGAACAATAAAAATTCGCAGCGTGCGCGTTAACTAAAAGGCGAATTCTTCTGTCTCTCATTCCCCATTAGCAGCCATTGGCATGTTCCAGTAGGAAACGTTAGTAGAAGTAGAAGTGTAAGTGTTAGCTAAAAGCCGACTTCTTCTGTCTCTCATTCCCATTAGCAGCCATTGTTTACCTCCAAGGTAGTGCCTGGTGAGATTTCTCCTGTGCGTGATTAAACAATAAAATTTTGTTCAAAACGCCGTTGATTGATGAAATAAACCAACGAAAGACGCCAGGTGTTTTGTAAAAGCAAAACGAAAGAATGCCAGATGTTTCTAAAGCAAAACGAAAAGACGCCAGCTGCTTAACGAAAGACGCCAGATGTTTTCTAAAGCAATGGTTTTCTAAACAATGAAAATTCACAGCGTACATGTAAAATTAAAGTGAGCTGCAAGTCGTCATAACTCAGCGAACCTTTAGTATAAACGCGCCCGATCTCACGTCGGTGACGATGTACTGGGCAGAATTCACGGAAGATTCACGGTTTACCGATGAACCTCCGCAGCTTCGCCCACTCATCATCATTCACTCCGTGGATATGCTGTTTAATACAGTTTGCAAAAAAAGAAAACAAAATAAGTACCATTCCACTCTGTGGAGGTGGGCGACCAGCGGAGGTGACGGGCGCAAAATATTTCTTTTTTTTTTGTGACTTGCGTAAGTGATGCCAAAGTGTGTATAGTTTTACACTAGGTTGCGGCTTGGCCAAAAATGGTTTGGGTGGCATCGACGTATTTTTCTTGAGTATTTTGAAAAGTCCCTTAAAAGGCGCAAGGCCAAACGCATTTTAGCATAAAATTATTGGAAACTTTAAATTTTCCTCATGTGTGCAATATTCCGCACAGGTTTTGTATCCTGTTTTATTGCGGTTCGAACCCTGATTTTTGAGGCCACGTGGTTATTTCGGCAGCAACGCCGCGTTTTTCTTCTGATGAGTCGCCTAAAGCTTTCGCCTAAGTAAGGATTGCTTTCTTGAGTGTTCCTCCTCCCTTAGCATGCTTCAACTGAAACTGATTGGGTTATACAAGTGTCACCCCACGCCTTGCAAAATGCCGACCTCCTTATTAGTTCACATTTCGAAGCGATCCCTCTAGACAGCCGCAATTTGGATTTCTGACAAGCAGATCACGAGTAATATTTTTTCAACTGGAGTTCTTGTTTGTTTTTTCCGCAAAATCTGCACTAATTTAGAATTTCTCTGAAAGATCTACGAATTTTTATGCGTTTGATAATAGCAACGGTGACAAGATACGTCGTTGCACATGAATGAGAGAGCGCAATCTGAATATTTTTACAAAGCCTGTCGCAAATACTGCAAACTAAATGTGTACGGCCTTACCACAAAAGCATCGACATCTCTCCTTTGTAATTAAACATCCCACTCTCGAGCCTGCCACGCAGTTAATCAGAGGGCACTCAGGATCTGCTGAAAAAAAAAGCCAAAAATACATATTCAAGTTATCGCTCACTTTGTTTAAATCTGAACGCTGATAATAAGTGCTTGGTTAGTAAACTGAAAGCGCGAAACATGCACTTTGTTAGCTATTCCAACCCGTATAATAATTTTAGGAGGCGACTCGTTATTACCTCATGAACCTTTATAATGCCCTCCTGCGACAGCTCTGGCATACTGAAACTGTTTTCTTCATATTACCGTTTACTAGGTTCGATAACACGAAATGACAATTGCTTTTTATTCCCGCTGTTTGTGGCCACTCTTTAGCAGGTTTGCATTGAAATATTTGTAGAAAAATATACGACTGGTAAGTAGCATCACGCCTACGATATTCTACAATCGCTTGATAAACTATAGAGCTCTCAAATTTTGAATTTTTTTCACTTCCTTTACACTTCTATGCAGTTTCATTTTTTCAAATATATTTAATTCCGCTGCTCACTATACCTTAATAGGGACAGATTGAAACAGAAATCTCACGGGCTTCGTCAGGGAAGCAGCCATGTTGCGTCACAATATAAACACTTTCTGAGTTTCCGCATGGCCTCACCACGATATGAATATCAGGCAGGTCGGAATAATTCTAACCTCCTGATATTTTTAACGCGCACCTCAATCTCATTACACGGGTTTTCTTGCGTTTCATGGCAGCCCAAATTTGGCTTCAGTGGTCTCCCTGAGTGGCACGCGCTCTCCCCTCTCCCTCCCCACCCCCTATTTTATCTGCCGCAACAATTTAGCCCCTACGTTATCCCTGCGGCTGATATGCGTCAGACGATGTCCAGTGACTGCGGAAGAAACAGATGCCTAAAAGAAGCGTAGGATTAGACAAAATCGTTTAAGGACAAGTAATTAGAGACCGGAAATATGTGGCAGAATCTCAGCGTCCGTTCGCTCATTCACAAGAATGGGTGCAATGACACTTTGTGCGAAAACTCATCATTGAACATGCTAAGCGCCTTGTCGCCGCACATAAGGCGATTGAATAACATGACGACAATTGTGAATAGTTATGTTACATTTGTGCAATTGGAATACAGTTATACTGGTTTACTGCATGGAAGTAAGTCATTCCTTTGCGTGTGTTCTAACATACTTTCATAATTCACGGATACACCATGCTGCGATCTCATTCATTCGTTCATTCATTCATTCACTCATTCAATCAATAATAATTATAATTGATGTTAATAATTATTTATTAATTAATTGAAACAACTTTATGTAGGTATAACTTTTTTTAATCTTACACTGAAAGCTCTAAATGCATGAAATTGTGTTCTGTCGAGTATTATCTCCTAAGACATTAAAACATTGAACAGCAAAGAAAAAAAACAAAATAATGATGTTCAGCATTAGTATTGCGCAGTTTGTAGGGAACAAAGAGTTCGACACAAGTTGTGCAAATCGACTCATTTTACCATTTGGCTGGATAAGAAGGCAACTAAGGCGAGGCCCTTAATCATGGGGCTTTGATAAATGTTTGTCAGCTGTCCTAAATGAAAATAATGTCCCCCATTGTAACCACAAGATAGCTCAAAAACAATACAAAATTGAAACCACCTATATACCTATAAGATAACCATCCAGAAGAATGTGTTCCTACTGATTCTGCGTTTAATTTTTATCTTACACCAAAAGCAGCAAGAATGGATCATTTATGAGTTCTTTGGAAATGTATTCTTTAAGTGGGGGCGCACAAAATTGTCTGGCTTAAGTTTCATAAATATTTTGCATTGCCTGAAGTCACGATTCCGAGCATAGGGAGCACCAACAGTCCAACGGCGAGGAGTCTTCCGTTCATAATTGACTGTAATGAGAAAAAAGCAGGCGTGAGTGGCACATTCTTTAATGGCCAAGAGATATGCTCCTAAACAAATTTACACTCCTTTCGAACATCAATTATGAAATGTTTCCTGAATACAGAAAATGAATCAATGCTTTCAACGCGAGAAATCCTAATTTCGGCTAATACCATTTAATATGAAAACTATTGGTAGAGTATTATTACGGAAATTCCTTCCAGTTTAAGACGGCGCCGTTGCCCCGCGTGGTAGTTACGAGAGTACTTGGAATTCTGCTATGTACTTTTTATTAGTTTTGAGCGTATAAGAGTACTTATGCATCAGTAGAATTCTGAAAAGGAAGAATTAGCATTTATGCCTGCCACTCGGCGCGACATTTTCGTGTAGATCTTCACTGAAAGGGGCTACTTGCCGCAAATAAATAATCTTAATCTACTCGTGTCGCTGGGACATTAGTAGTGATGCGTGGGCTTGTTGGTAGACATGTTTTAATTGTTTATACATTCTAACAACCAATTTTGAGGTAAAAAAAGGTGGGGCCATCGGTAGTCTAAAGACAACAGGCGCAAAACACAACCAAACATTTAAAATAGATGCAGCAGGTATGACGTCTTGGTTGAAGCGAGCGACGTTTATTAGACCCAAGGCCTCGGAAGAGAATGGCCGAACGTGCACACATCCGATGATGATGAGAATGACACACGGTGATGATGAGGACAGAGAGACAAACCTATGATGATGATTATGATAATGCAAAGATGAGAAAGGAGCACATAACTAGTGCCCACAATATATACACATATATATATATATATATATATATATATATATATATATATATATATGTGTGTGTGTGTGTGTGTGTGTGTGTGTGTGTGTGTGTGTGTAAAGAATGACAAATCAACAATTTAAATTTTAATAAAGGGTTAGAGTTCAGCCGCAAATGTAACCAAAAATGGAGATTATACAGGGTTGTCGGTACGCAAACATACTATTTCGAGCAGCACACAAGGACACCTGAAAAAAAGCGCACACCAGAGCGTCTGCGTTGTGTGGTTCATTTCCGGTGTGCTGTTACTGCGCAGTTTCAAAAACTATGCAGCACGCCCGCTCACGCGCAAAATAGCTTAATATCAAAGGCAATGCAATAGAAATGATTCCTCTCCCATACAACATTGCGAAAGAAACTGTTCATAACAGCGTTGATCCCGGTGAAAAGATAATTAATCGTAAATGCTATGGGGAACAATGGATTCAGCTGAAAACAACAAAATATGAGAGAGGTGTCGTACCTGTGATTGTTCGTAAGCTTGCAGCTTAAGGTCGATTGTAGAATGTTCACCTCTCCGAGACAGTCTTTCTTGTAGGTGTCCGCGTTAGTTGTTTTTAGGTGCTTCCAATGCACGGACAGGTGTGCGCAAACCAGACCCGGTTTCCTGCCAATTTATGTATTTGCTGCGACAGTAGAATAAAAAGCAAAGCTAAAAATAAGCTGTGCACGAAAGTTATCCGCTGTAGCCAGCATATTTTGAGGCCATAACCTCAACTGTGAGGATACGGTGAGTATAAAAATATTTACAAGAGAATATAGTTTTTCGGACGGTCTTTCGTTGTACGGTTGCTGTGTGAACGCAGCTGTACGTGGGAAAGGATAGTGTTACGGTTAAAGTTGTTTTTTACCCCCAGCAGTTTTTGAAATTTCGCATTGGTGACCATGATGGCTATTTTGCTGCCACATGCAATAAAAATTATAACATCAGCACCTGCCTTTCGTTTTATTTAGACCATTCCACTGAGCCTAAATAAAATTGCAGTTCAACTATAAAATCGTTTTGTACATTAAGATAAATTTAGTTTTCAGTGATAAGGGCATCAATGACTGTTGAAATTGCCGACGTGTAGATTAATGGATGAATCAGGCGGGCAGCCGATACCTGCTCATGCAGAACAAGGAGTCTCACGTTCCGCACAAGCATATATATGCGTTGGTATGGTGTTTAACGTCCTGACGCACGCTCTCACTTTACTAAACGTGGCACTTCGGGTACTTTGCGTCGTAGCTACAGTCATGCAGGATGCGACTTCTGTCTCGTAGCGGCAGTGCCAAGGAACACTTGAGGCTTCATGCCTGTTTGGTATTATCTCTGCCAGACATAAGTTCACTCTGCGCAATCTCAAATATCTATAAGGCCTATCTGGTTATGAATCGCTTGTTGTCTACCATTATTTTCAAACGTAAAAATAAACAGGTAGTCATGTGTTGTTAACGCTTGCGAAATGTGCTGCAATTGATCTTGATTCTTTGGCGTATATTTATATTCTTCAACGTAACATAGACCTATAGAAGTATGTTTTCTGACCGCTTCAGGAAGTTGGTAATCAACCGCATGGTCTTCCTGTAACGCCGCTCACAATCAACTCTGGTTAGTTTTCTGAATAATGTAGAACGGAATGTCCAGCGCTCGTAGGTGGCCGCCATGTTTGACCGACCGAGACGCCGCGGTGAAAGCATTTGTTTGGGGGCAGATGAAACGTGTTGGCGCACGACACGGTGTACCACGTTTGTGGCTCTCAGTAGCGGGCGATGGCACGTTCGCAAGCGCTGCAGGGACTATCCACATCATTCAGTCTTCTCTGAATGTCGGAACGTGCATCGTCTTTCATGCGACTACATTTTCGAACGGTGCAATCGTGCCAGGGAGCTTGTCAACCTTCGCGAGAAGGTTCAGCAGCATCGTCACGAAGGTTTGAATAGCTGCAACACTGTGCGGTTGACCAGTCTTTTTTTTTTTTAGAACTGTATCATGTCCAGAAACGCTTTAAAGTTACGCATTTACGCATGCAAATGGCCAGATGGAACCTAGTAAGCATTACCTTTTTATTTTTCCGAAAGGCAGCAGCGACAGATATTTTCGAGCCGCGCTACTGTCAGACTTTGTGCAGCACGGTGGCTGTTTTGTGTTCTCTCGCAAAATGCAACGGTATGTTTACTTAGGCGACTATGTCAGTATTTAACTGAGAATACTGTAGCTGAGATTACGTGCGGTTTCTAAGCGAGATTACTGCGAAGTCATGGCCTCGCGTAGCGTTCGAAGCCTCTCGTAGCAAAGCTAGACGCTGCGCGCATGCCGGCCTCGAACCTCTGTGTTGTTAAAGAGCAGAGTCTGCAAATATAAAAAAAGCACCCGTCGCACAAGTGCTTTAGACCACGATCAAAACTCACGAAGATTCCGTTTGAGTCCGATATTGCTTAAGTTTCACCCTGACCGAGCGGCGCACACGCGTGCACCTTCTATCACGACATGCCTCGGTAAGGATATATACTTAACTGCAAATGAAGGATCGCGCCTCCTATGACAAGATCCCTGTCACAGGGGCACTTTCGATAATGATTGAACCGGTTCAGGATTTATTGTCTGGGCCTTCCTTTGCTGTCAGAGTAAACCTTCCCTGTTATGAAACCACAGGTGGACATGCCTCGTGGCTGTGAGGTTCAACGTACGTATGTTCTATAGACATGAAGTTGTAAAAAGTGAATCATTTCGTTAAAATAGTTCCTAAAAAGTAAAACAGTTACATCGAGGTTTACCTGCGCCTTTTGGAACTAATATATAGCCAAGGTGGCCACATTTTGGATATGGGCAACAAGCTTAAACAGCCGCGTGTTGAAATTTCCGTGCATGTTAAAGGGGTAGTGCCACCAATTTGTGGCTTGCGCGTTCTTTGCTGTAAGCGTTTCATATAGCTCCAGGAAGCATGATGCACGCACCAAGATTCATGTATTCTCGCTAAATAATTTAATACTGCCTTTTGATGTAGACAACTTTCCGTTTCGGTTTCTGGGCGCCGAGGTTGGGCAGTGGTGTAGAAGTGTAGGAGGCTTGGTCACGTGACCACACAAGGCTGTGACGCACTTAGCCAGGAAGCGACCGGAACTCGGCGAGTGATGTAGCAACCGATGCTTTGCCGGTGCTATAGTGAACTAGAATATATTCTAGCTCACTACAGCCGCTACGTACATTGAGGAGGTGGCGGAGGTCACTCACGCCACTACAACAGATCTGGCGTGACGTCACTACAACTTTCGCTGCCCATCCTACAGATCTACGTCAGAGTTGGCGCGCTAGCGATGGGTTTTGATCGGGAGAATGGGCATTTAGGTACACTTTGGAAGTGAATTAAAACATATTCTAAACGTTTGCTGTGTCCGACCCTTCGTGTGGAGTGTCCTTGCATAGAGAGGAAACCCACAACAGGCTTGTTATAGCATCGAAATTTGATGGCACCACCCCTTTAATAACGGAAGCTTGCCTCCAGTCTGCTGCAGTGTTGCCTGTAAGTTTTCCGGCGAAATTCAGAAACATTTGTTAGTCGGCTTCGCAGTTTGAGAAAATATGTGGTGAGGTACATGGATGCTCTCGTTCTCATTTCAAAATTCATCGTTGCCGTTCTAACAATTCAGTTTATCTTGTCATCCAGCAGGTGGTCGAGTTTTACCCCGTGTACTTGCAGTGCAGCCGTTTGAATGGGTAAAAATATAGCCTCCTGTACAAGAGCACCAGGTCGCTTACTACTCATTGGAATGAGGGGCCTTGAAAACGCCTAGAATACACGCTGCACAAACACAAGCCACTCGTGTTCCCGTGAACGTCGCAGGTCTGTTGCATCAATCGTTTCTTTTTTCGCGGTTGTTCGGACACCAACGACGACACAGCGCCACCCAGAAAAATTTGTATACATTGCACTGCCGTTCCGAGTGCGTGGGAAGCAAGCAGCTGAGACCCCTATTTTGTAACAGCTCTGAAAGAACTGACACAAGTGAACACGCGACGCACTATTGGCCATTACCTCCCGCCATCAGCAGCCCCCGTGTCGTCTGCACCACCAGGTGGCGCCTGGTGTCGAAAGTAGCTGCGCGGCTGACACTCGCGCTACGAGGCTAAGAAAAATTTAATCTATTCTCTGATTCGTCTTCTATATTTTCTCGATACCATCATCCCTTGCCTCTCAGCTCGAGCGCCTTTCCAAAAACAAAAAAAAAACGTTTTACTTTGGCGATTCTTTGGCGAATCTTTATATATATATTTTTTAGCTCAAAATAAACCTACAGAAGTGCATTCGTGCGTTGCTTCAGGAAGCTGACCGCCAACCGCATGAACCTGCTAGACCTCAACCCACAATGAATTGGACTCAATTCTCTTAATACTATACTCTCATCATCGTCTACATATTGTCGTGATTGTCACCATCACTTCTTTCCCATCACCTCGAGCGTTGCTCCAAAGAAGAAAAAGCGTTTGTCATTCGCCATTCTTTGGCGCATCTTCATATTCTTTCGCGTTCAATAGACCTACACAAGTTCATTTTCGCGCCGCTTCAAGAAGCTGATTACCAGTTGCATGATACTGCTCGATCGCTGCTCCCAATGATCTAGACTTAGTTCTCTCAATATTATATTGTCACCATCTTCGATATTTTGTCGTTATCACCATCATTTGTTGCCCATCATCTCGAGCCTTGCTTCAAAGACGAAAAAGCGTTTGTCCTCTATAAATACGCTTGCACTGTTGGAGAATCTCTTATAACAATTTACATGAAGGTATCTTTGCGCATTTATATTTATGAGAAGAACAGAGCGGTTTGGTGCGATTTTATTTCAAATTACCCATACAGCTAAGTTTATTTGCCAGGCTAACGATAATAGTATTGGAAGCATCCAACGGCAAAACAAAGTGCGTTGTTGGCGCTTTTGAAAATATAGTCTGTGGCAGCAGTGTTACGTATACGTGGGGCCTTGAGAAGCTTTCCTCTTGTGTACGTGTATTTCGAGGCTGGGTTCGTCGATTTTCCAAGTTACATGTACGTTGAATTTGGTGACAGGGCAAGCATGAGTTCAGCGAATGTACATTGCTTTCCTTAATCTCAACGTACTATGCACACCACATTGATTACACTCTTCAATGTTAATTACTGCTCAAGCTCTTTTTAGGAGCGAAGCTCCTTAGACCCACACCCCGCCATCGCCGTGAAAGCTCCCTTCTCTTTAAGCATCGCTTTAGGCTGCAGTGGCCGGTGATTTAAGTGGAAATGTTTAGGCCTTGGGCGGTTTGATTCAAGCGCACCAGAATTTCCAGGTTAAAAGAAATAAGCTCTCTGCACGACTGGTTATAATGATCGTCGTCACTTTCACCACCTTTATCGTGGATTGTGAAATGACAACCATCATACTAGTGCACTGCGGGCGCTTTGTCAAAGGCAGTAGCAGACGCTCTCCCCATCCGGCGCAGGCGCAAAAAGTCAATGAAACGCTGCGCGCGGCGTTCCGTCGCCGCCGTCGGAGCTCTCCGCCGCACCACCGTTCGCACCCCTCTCCAACCTTTCTCCCTCTCTCTGTGCGCTGCACACTCACTCGCTCAGTCGTTCCCGCCACCGAGCGCAGCGGACACTCTCCCCACCCGCTCCCCGCTCTGCCACCTTCATGAAAGCCAGCAACGAGATCAGGCGCATAAGCGTTTGCGTCCCATTTCTAAGGAGCTTCGCTCATCGGTTTTATTCGTACACGAAACAACTGCTAGTTTTTTACATGAGCCATTTTTACCGTCGTCCTATAGGCTATGTTACGTAAGGTATGGGCGCCACCATCATGGGCTGTTAAACGAATGTTTTCTTATTTTTGTTTCCCGTGACGCGAATAAAGCCTGGAAACGCCGACTGCACCAACCAAACTGTTTTCATGTGTATTTCCCACAGTTCAAAATAAAACACGCCAAGGTTTACAGCCCAGCATGGCGGCACCGAAACTCGTCCGTAAAATAGTCCATATTACTGCATTGAAAGGACATACGCCATGCAAGCCACAGCAGCTAACGAGAAAGTGACGTGGACAACGTGATAAATGGTGACGTCAACTGTTGCTTAAACGCTGGTTTTTCTCTGCAAGTGCCTGTTATCTTGCGGAAATTGGTGTCTTAAAAGTTCGAAGCGTGCGTGATTGTAAAGACTAATTGTCTTCGACAAGGAGAACCTGCTGAGCAGGCTAAACATTTTAAGAGAAGAGGCCTGCACAAGAACTTCTCTGCCCATTCCGCGCATTAAAAAAAACTATTCTCGTCGAAGTTGTAATACTAATCATCCAAAGCAGCCATCTTCTATGATTACTAATTGAATAAAATTAGAGAAAGACGCCACAATAATTTCCTCAAATTGAATATTTCTTCGTCTGCATCTTGATAAGGAAAAAAATAATTCCAGCAGACCTTACGCATTGCGGGAACTGATTCCATACAAATGAGGTAGAGATTAGCTGCTTGTACCGCATTTTTTCGCCTGGAGCCAAGTCTGACAAAAGGGATCGACGTATTCGTGTAATATGAGTAGTTTTGTACATATCCAGAGATTAACAACCACGTCGCCCACACTGACGTGAGCGTAGCTCACGCTCCAACGTCACGTCAGCACTCACGTTACAGGAGAAAAATTACTTTTATCGAAATGAAGTGTCAGCAGCGATCGTTGGCGTATTCCTGCTGGGACGAGCGGCGCTAGACTGCGTGTCGCTTGTTGTGTCATAGCAGTGCATTCGTACAGCTTATAACAGTTTTATCAGGCGAATAGGCAACACTGCAACAGCACTTTACGCTAGACAAGCACCATCGCCACCACTGATAAGTAACCGCCGATATAATACATTTGTTCCCGATCTGTAGGTCGTGGTTACTGAAAAAGGCCTAATGCAGCTCGTTTTTCGGCGTTTATCTGCTGCATGGTTAGAGCCAGCTATAGACTATGTTACGTAAGGCAAATGGGCGCCACCATCATGGGCTGTGAAACGAATGTTTTCTTATTTTTGTATCCCCTGACGAGAACTGATAAAGTCAGGAAACTCCGAATGCACCAACCCAAGAGTTTTTATGTGTATACGCTCACCGTAACACTGTTCGCTTAGTTGTTCAAGATAAAACGCGTCAAGGTTAACAGCCCAGCATGGCGGCACCGAAACCCTCCCGTAACATAGTCTGTAACCAACGGTATGTCTTACTCTTGATTAACCTTGAGAAGTTAAGATGTGGCTTATAAAGCTACTAATGTTTATTTTCGCGGTTCCTGGATTGATAAAGACTGCGAATTACCTCTGGGGCATACACCAACACCGCGAGCCATAGTGTGTAGGTATACGCCATACGCTATAAAGAGTGTGTCCCTCTCTGACGGCCCGCAAGGTAGCACTCCCACTTCTCGACATATGTTCAATTACCAATTCGCGCCGTCTCCATTTTTACACAGAGACATTTCCGTTCAGGAAACAGCCATCTTCACCTGTTGGAATGGGCTTGTTCTTCAGGAGAAAGTGCACAAGAATATATCCTGCCAGCAGGCACTGTAAACAGCGGAATATTGAATGCAACAAATGGTATTCTGTTACCTCTGGCGAGGCGTCCTTTATTAAACAAGTGTTCAAGAACTTGAATCACTCGTGTCTGCCACGCATTTGCATATGCATGTGCGGCCATCTCTTCTGCATCTGACAGAATGGCCCCGCCTACACGGGCGCAACGTCAAGAATCCACAGGGGTTTGCGTCCTCCACTGGCATTGAAATGAAAAATGGAATAAAGAGAAGCATAACTTGTCTGATCGGCTATCTAGAACACATGCGTGAGAATTGTGAGTAAAGTACATTCAAAAGGAACCATGCTAAGTAAGAATAAAATAGAAGAAATAGTGGTGCGGGATCTTAACCTACCACAGCTGCACGAGCAATGCAGAAAGCCAATAAAGCATGCGACATTCTTCAATCCTTCGCATCTGACTTCCGGACAGGTCGGTTCTCCTGCAGAGTAAACCATGCAATAACGCGAACATATTCGGCTTTTTCTTAGCCAAACTAGTGACATAATAAAGAAATATTGCAAACAACGGTGACTGCGTGCTTTGGTTCTTCGAAACTGACGATTAGTTCAAGCCGAATAAGCGTAAAAATGTGCGCTTTAGGTCATTAAGAAATGTGGGGCGAAACACACGCTGCCCTAAAAAAAGTATATATATATATATTCCAGTCTTCCATGACGGTCCCCTAAATACTATTAAACGTATTTAAATGATGCCTTCCAGATGATAGCCCAAATAAAAGAATTGTTGCTGTTGAGCAAAATGTGACTGACCAACCACTGGAACTTGGAGCATACTGAAAGTGACGCTGCTGGTAAGTGAGAGTTGAATGTTGCATGCAGCAAATTACGTACATGTATATAAAATTTATTCACAGGCACCTAAATATAAATTTCATAGAATCAGTTGGCTATAGTTACTTCTACAATATAGAAGCGTGAATTCACAAATTTCTGTCCTGAAAACGCATTCGCTGCACTCGAGAATGGAACTGATGGCCTTCGTCTCAGTACTTTATAAAATTGCCTAAACATTAGTAATTTCACCAAATCAGGGCAACGAGGTGGCTGCTTCCATGCAAACGTCCGCGTCAACAAATATTTAAACTACCTGCCATATGCGCAGCGAATGTCTGTTTTAGTCTAAATGGCTTAATCTTGTAAACTATAGAACTGCGCATCTTATTAAAACGCCTGAAAAAATACATCTATAGTTTCTGACAGTGATTTCCACGGTAAATCAAAAATATCTTCCAAGTGCCCAACTATTAGTTACTCTTTCAAAATATCTCCCTTATTCTGAGTAAAGAAGTCACTCAGAATTTTAAGTTTAATATGAAGTTTGAATTGCCAGAAGTCGCAGCTGTCATCACTGTGATGAGGAGTAGGCCAAGTGCGAGTTTTCCATTCATGGTTGGCTGAAACGAGAAACAAAACGTGAAAACGCTTACCTTTGGCCATATGGCACACATCGCTTTGGGTTTGCAGCACTTCCTAAAAAACTGCGCAGTTGCAGAACTGTGAAAATAAATCATGGCTCACAGTGCTAGCATTCCTTAGTGCTACGTCTCTATTCCTTAATGAATGGATGATGTGTAAGTGACTTGTTTTTGCACCACTCTGCACGCTGCAGTCGAGTAGTCAAGAATATTAATAGATATCAAGTTGCCCAAGATGTTCTCTTAAGTCACGAATCTATTGTTTAACCATCTCTTGAAGCTCTGTTGTCTTTTGGAGCTTTCTTAAGAATTATTTTTATTGGTTTAATTCATATCTCCCATAATTTAGGGGTACATCCTCATAAATTTTACCTCTCTCAAAGGCGCTGCTCATCCCTACTGCAGAAATACTCTTTACAGAAACTATAGCCAGCGATGTAGAAAAAAATACAAAGAAAAAGAAAACGTACCTGTGATTGCTACGGAGCCTGCTGATTATGATCGCATGAAAAACACTTTTCTTCGAAAGAATTAACCAGATGGGCACGTTACTTCCGCCTACGCCCTTTCTATACTTGCACGGCCTTGTGGGAAACTGGCTTATTTTACCGCCCATTTATGTGTCTTCTGCGAAGGGCAGGAGAAGCAAAAAAATGTAATGGAGAGCCCCCTAAGTTGCACAACACCGGGGCAAGCGCATTCCAAGGGCGTTACCCCGGTAATGGGGAAACGGATGGGATACCTGTTTTGACGCGAGGATTTTTGTTTCCGTTCATCAACTGTGGCATGCCTGCTGCGCAAGCAAGACCGAAGGTGGGGAAGTATATGGTTACACTATTTATTTCTCCACCATTAGCTATTTTCTTCAGTCGAGACTGCGCTGAATTGTTGGATATATTAGCGCCACCAAAAAAAAACATTAATAATAATGCGATCAGCCCATTTCATTGGTTTGTCAATATTCAAATATGTCGATTAACGAATCAAATAGCGTTCTATTCGAGGCGGTACTCCAATCGAATATTACATATTCGAAATACCAAATATTTTTCCAGTAGTTTACGAATATCCAGCAACGACAAAACGTGCTCCAAGGAAAGAGACGATACAATAGCGAGGGGTAACTTCTTGTTTTCATCATCGAATTACTCAGATGTATGCAGCCTATGTACTTACGGAAGAATCTACGTTATATTTATCACAGGATGAAGGCGTTTTCACATAAAACTTCAGTGTCACCGAAGTCACAGTGTCATTAATCACTATCTTCATAACATTCATGATGATATTAATGCATGAGAATTGCCTTATATCTATGTATCAGTTTTATTTAAAAGCTGTTTTCGCATAAAACTCCAGTGTCACCGAAGTGATAGTGCCATCAATCACTATCTTCAACATAACATTCGTGATGATGTTAGCGCAGGAAAATTGCTTTATATCTATGTACCAGTTTTATTCAAAAGCTGTTGTCAAAGTACCATCTAAAATACCACCTAAAATAGTGTAGTCACTGCAATACTTCAGCCTGCAGTTACATAATAATTCGAGGGCTTTAGTTGCCGCTGTATACCAGCTTGCCTCAGTCTAAATAACCGTGGTATTTTTTATCGATTACAAGTAATCGTAATGTTCCTTTGTTAAAGCTTGTGAATGTTTGTTTCAAATAAAATGTAGAATCCTTTGGCTGTTTTGTAAATTGTTACCCTGCCAGTCTAGGCCTGCTTTGAAACTGGCTGCCTTACTAGTCGAAAACTATTCGAACAGTATTCGATTATTATTCGCATGCTATTCACCGGCTAAACCGGGTAAACCAAAATTCACTGGATAAACCCAAATTGAAGCGCAGATGAGCGCAACTAGCAGAATACCAGAAGGATGAAACTGCTCGCGACAGCGATTGCAGTGGCGGCAGTTCTTATGCATTCGTTAACGTATGCGCACCATGAGTGCAATGTTTGCAAGCATAGCCCACACACCCGCGAAGGGAAGTCGATCAATGGTTCATATAATGACACTTCCTCTGTCAGGACGTCTTGGAATATTATGGCAGTTATTCTATTACGCGCTGCGGTTTCGGCTGTTCCCGCGAAGTTGATCAGATGTTAGCGCTCTGCGATACTTACCACTAACCACTGTTACGAAATCTGAGAGCGGCAATGGGCCATTCGCATGAAGCGCTTCTATTTTCCCATTTGACCTGACTGCCTAACTCCGCAAATAAAAGGTTAACCAATATAGTTTCTTGAATTGCTACCGCAACTGAGGTCTCTTGTCATGTGAAAGTGCCCACCGCCACAGAACGAGTAGTTATGGACACTAGAAGCTAGTATTGCATTTTTCGTATTTTTTAGCATTTTCAGACGCACTTCCTGTGATAATCATTGTTCGGGTTTAACCTCCCAAAACAACGATATGATTATGAGAGACGCCGTAGTGGAGAGGTTCGGCAATTTCGACCACCTGGTGTTCTTTAACGTGCACTAAATCTAAGCACATGGGCCTCAAAAATTTTCGCGTTCATCAAAAATGCGGCTGCCGCGCGGACGCATTTCTTGAAACACCCAACACATGTGCGTGTGCGTTGTGGCTGGTTGTATTGGATGAGCGCGTAAGGAAGAGTAAAGCTTATTGTAACGAATTGGTGCCAAGCAATTGCACAACACTTGGCTGCGTGCCGAGAGACCGCCTTAGTCTACCAGCCGAGCAAATCACCTACCGTCAAAAGACCAGCGGAGAAGTGTAGATAACGAGCAAAATGGCTGAGTAGCGTATACGCTTCTATAGTTGTATCTTCATTCCCGCAATGCAGCAATTCTCACTTCTCCGGTGATAGGGATATCACGTACTTTTCTGTTTCATGCGTTACATATTTTCTTGTCATTTTGCCAAGGCAAGAAACTTCGGCAGATTCTACGCATTGTGGGAATCTGTTTCATGCGAAGCTGTCAGACAGCCTTTGCCGGATTTTTCACTTGTAGCCAAGCGTTATCATATGCACTGCCGTCTTTTTTTTTCTAAATTAAATAGTTGTGTACATATGGTGGGCTTGCCAGGTACGAATGCTACACTTCATGTGGTGCAAAGGGTAGCTCATGGCACGACGTAACTTCGGCACTCGCGTTAGAGTAGAGATGTCAGTTGTATGGCAACTCTCAGTTTTATTGGCACTGTCTTTGGGGGAGTATATTATCGTCCCACATTTAACTCTCTTTTCCAGAGTAAATCACCTCTTTTTGTGGCAAAGTATAGCAATACCCGCGGAAAGGGTTATGGTGTTCCACCTTTACAAAGTAATATAACTCCTGCCGAAACAGAGTAGTTCGACCCCTCAGAAGCAGTAGCACACCTCAGGACAAAAATAGCAGAACTCGCGCTAAAATTGGGTTTTAGAGTTGCTTTTGACAATTTATTCATGTGTAGATGGTAATGATGACTAAATAACGAGCACTACAACAAAAAAAAAAGTAATTGAAGAAAAAAAACCCCGCTAGAAAAAAAAAACGCGCAAGCGAGATTCGCAGCGACGACCTCTTCACGGACCTCACATTGTGAGCGCTAAACGCTACCGCAGCGCCACATGAAAACGGCAAGTGTGTTCTTTTTTTTTTTTCATGTTACAAGTAACGTCAGGTGATTTGTCTTGATTTTCTTGTTTAGAAACGCAGATTTGAGTGTCTCCGTACATGCGACAACCAAACAGAAGGTAGTTCATTTGTTTGTTTTGTGCTTCCCGGGATGGGAACGTGAATCTGGTGATTTACTCAGCAAACAAGATTACCGTAACCGAAGATATGTACTTCAATCCCGTTCGCTGGCTAAGCGGTTGGCCATTTCTGTGTAGAAAACGTTTTGCTTCTCAACTGCACACTGAGCACTTAAGTTTTCCCCGCCCCCTTGGACATCCTTTTGGTCATTATTGTTGCCGTAACAGATCACTCTAGCCGTACGGACCATTTGGCTAAGGGCAGCATACTCCGGTCGTGACGTTTTTGGCGAAAAAACGCTGATATTGAAATACGAAGAATTAAATAAACGCTCTAATGTAGTGTGGATAGTGACCGACTACCATGATGTGATATCCGCTTATTTAACTACAGAAATCGAAAGCTAAAAACGTGGATATTAGGCCTTATGCTAGTGCCTTTCAGTGCGCTGAAATGCACTGGGTGGTGCTAGAAACGCTGTTTTTCTTTTTTTAGTCGTCTCCAGCGCCACAACATGTGCAGTGTTCTTTCCTGCATATATGTGTGCTTAATAATGAGTGGTCATCGCTCGCGGTATGCCGGCATATCGATATATATGTGAGGAGCAGGAGTATGCCAGAAGAATATATGGACATTCTACTCTCTCAGATGAAGGTGGAGTATAAGCACATTTTTCCTTCTTCATTCTCACAGAGTGAACAGTGCATTTCACTCAATGCGATGCTTTTCGAGAATGAAACAACGCTCTTAAGAGTAACTCAGCTTTTTTACTCCTGCGACACCCTTACTAGTTACGATACCCAGTTACGATACCCTCGTTGCGATACTCTTACGGCGGCGCAGCGAGGAGAACTCATAGGTGGAAAACGGCAGTTTTTACTCATTCACCACGGCGCCCTCCTAATGCCACCACTCGGGCTCCAAAATGCATGTGGAAATATGCCCCTTCATGAAGAAAAGCAAAAAATTGTGAGCGAAAGCCAACTTCTTGAGGCGTTTCGCGTTGCCAGATGGTCGATATATACAGTGTTCCGGTGATTTTTGTTATGTAAACGTAAATTTTTCTACGCATTAACGTGAAAACATTGCCAAGTTCCAACATAGTTCGATATAAAGGATAATTCGATTTTGCTGAGTTCGATATAGTCGGGTTTGACTGTAGTTAGAGTTTGCAGCTAGCGCGCTAGATTTACCGTAGGTACCTAGTATGAAGGAAAACATATTTTACTATGTGCTGAGAGTATTTACTTTGTCTTCAGTATTATTAATAATAATTGTTGGGACGTTAGGTCCCAAAACCACGATCTGATTATGAGGGAAGCTGTAGTGGAGGGCTTCGGAAGTTTCCACCACTTGGAGTTCTTTAATGTGCTCCTGAATATAAGTACACGAGCCTCTAGCTTGTCTTTTTTGTCGACATGCGGCAGCATGCGACATGCGACATGCGAGAGGATTTTCTTCATATATGCATTAACATATGGTTTACATGAAAGCTATGAAGTCATCATTACACTTTTGTCTATTACGGGCGTTTCTTGTATAACCATCGGTATAATTTGACCTACTTGTCTCTAACGCCATTCAGCAGTTCTACAAAGTCACTAATATGTGAAATGGTTTAACCAGAAAGATATATGATTCGGCCTCTCAAAAAGTTTCAGAACGTTAAGTCACCGCATTGAGATTAGAGGAACACAACACTGCTTTTTTTTAGCATTTTATAAGACTCCCGCGTCGTATTCAGCTGTAAAGGAGCGGATGTAGAAACGGGAAGTGCAGTTGAAAGTTATGAGTGTTAACCAGTATTGAAGCTAAGATCGGGGATTTATTTCCTTTAATTTATACCCTTACCCCTATATACTTTTATGCGACAGCGTTAAAATGCTCATTTCGCAGAAATTCCGGTGTTGACGTCGGCGTCCTTGGTTGTGAGCGAAAAGTCAGCATAGTAATGATCGGAAATTCGAGATAGATGCAAATAAATAAATAATAAAATATATGGCCCGAGTGATAATCGAACCCAGGCCTTCTGCACGGTCAAGCAGGTGTTCTACAACGAAACCACGTGAGTGTTTGAACCTGCTTCATCAAAAAAGCTATAGGAATGTCATGCAGTGGTTGGAGTCTCCTTAACGCATGTAATATTGCGTGGCAGAGTCGTCGAATCGCACCAGCCTTCAACACATGTGAACTGCGCAACGAGTGGATGGCTTAAATGTGCCCACCCATTACAGAGTGTGCAGCTGCGCAGTAACTTGGAAAAGTTGCGCGAAAAATCACGCAGACGACGACAGAGCAAGACGGGACATAGCGCTAAGTTAACAACTCGGTGTTTATTGCAGGTGAGCGCATATATATGCACATGACACCGCGCGAAAAGAAAGAGAAGGGGTCGAGGGAGGTAAGCAACACACAAGGCAATCAACCAAGCATATCACACAAGCGGCTGACGCGACAAAAATAGCATTTCCTTTTCTGATACACGAATTGAAGGGCAACTCGCCGCGCCTCTATGTTTTCTCTCTGCCGCTTCAATCTGCGCAGGTTCGCGTGGCACCCTAGGTAGGTTGGCTAGAAGGGGAAGTGTGATGACCGGGCCGCTATTCGCGTGAATTCGCGTGAAAGTTGGCCGCTATTCGCGTGAATGCCGTGGGGCGGCGCTGTTGTCGGGGTCGCCGTCAGCGAACGTGGCCGTTCTCCATTCTCGGCAAGGAAAACGCTTCAGTGGAAATGCGTTAGCAAATTATATAAAACTTTAGCTAATAATGCTGTTCTTTAGTCAGCGCACAGCTTGTATTGCGCTACTGGTATCATGCGGTTGTGAAATACGGGGTACAGAGTCGAGTTTTGTTCCGACGGAAAACAAGCAGGCCTCTTGGAAAGCTATATTGAAGCACTACTACTGCTACTACTGAGAAAGCGGGGCTCACAGGGCTGTACCCAGGAACTTTTTCGGGGGGTGTTTCTGTGGAACGGCTAACTTTGGCAACTAGTGGTCGCCGTGAAGCCGTGCACGTATTTTAGTGTCACCCGAAGAGTCTTTAGAAGAATCTTCATTACCCGATGACTATATGACTTGCTAAATTAGTGCCTGTTCACAAGAGTGGACCGCGAAGTAGTGTTTTAAACTATAGGCCCATTTCCCTTACAAGTGTTGCTTGCATAATGCTTGAACATGTTCTATTTACCAATGTTATGACTCATATGAGCACGCATTCCTTACTTAATCCTCAGCAGCACGGCTTTCGTAGTCGTTTTTCCTGTACAACACAATTACTTGAATTGACACACGACTTATACTGTGCTTTAGATAAGGGTTTCTCTGTTGACTGCTTGTTGCTAGATTAAATGAAAAAGCATTCGGCGTTGTACCCCACTCTTTATTAATCGAAAAACTAAAACTGTATAATGTGAACGATACAGTTAATTGTGAACTGGATAAACGAGTATTTAAATTTGAGACGGCAAAAGGTCATTTTCAATGGTAAGACATCCCGGGAAGTTTATGTGTCGTCTGGCGTGCCCCAAGGGTCAGTCTTGCAGGCACGTAGCCAGATATTTCTTTCAGGGGGAGGGGGGGTTCATCCATACTTTATGTATGTTCGTGCGTGCGTTCGTATGTGCGCGTGTATATATACGCACTCAAAATTAAAGATGTTCGGGGGAGGGGGTTGAACCCCCCAACCCCCCCCCCCTGGCTACGCCCCTACAGTCTTGGGTTCGCTATTGTTCCTCATCTACATAAATGACATTTGTTCCGGTATTTCATCAAATATCAATTTATTTCCCGATGACTGTGTTTTGTACGTAATTATACATAGCTCCCATGATTGCACTACTCTCCAAAACGACCTCGACAGGGTCTAAGAATGATGGGATAGGTGGCGTATGTTTATTAATGCAAAAAAAAAAAACAGTGCATATGTGTTTCACTAAGAAAAAGGCCCCCCTTGACTCTTTTTATGTTGTAAATTCAACCAGGCTGCTATCAGTTCGCGAACACAAGCATCTTCGTGTATATTTCACACCGGACCTTTCCTGGAGCTGTCACATCAATCACGTCACCATTAAAGGCGGGCGTGTGCTAGGTTTCCTGTGCAGAAATGCAAAAAAGTTACCATTTGAGGCCAAGACTCAACTGTACTTGTCTAACGGTCGATCAATCTTAGATTTTGCTTGTACTGTGTGGGATCCGTGGAAGGCAAGTGACGTGTCCAGTTTAGAAAGAATTGAGAACATGGCTCTTCGGTTTGTCTGCTCTGACTATACCAGGAATTTCAGTGTATCAAAAGCAAAAGAAAGGCTTGGTTGGGAACTTCTATACAAACGAAGGGAATATCTGCGGTTGAAACTATTTCATAACGTATTTCATAACCGAACGGGTCTGGACCCCTCGCGATACTTTCACAAACGGGATTACTTTTCGCAGCGATTACATCATGCCAATAAGATAAAGGAATTAAGCTGCCGGACTGACGCATTTAGAATGTCATTTTTTCCCAGGACGATAAGCCAGTGCAATAGTTTGTCCCCTGAAGTAGCAGAAATTACTTCACATGAAGTATTTTCAAGTTCACTGCTGGGTCTCTAGTAGTGTACTCGCGCGGTTTTATAACTTTACTATGAACCCGAATAATATTGTGTATATCCCATGTATCGACGTAAGTTTACAGTGAATTGCATTTATTGTGATGTTGAAATGTTGGAATCTGTATTCTGTATCGAAATATTGTATTCTGCCGCCCCCCCCTCACTGTAATATGTCCTTGGGCACTGTGGTACTATGATAAATAAATTAATAAATAAATAAAGCATGAAAAAATTTCGGGGGTGTCAGAACCCCCATCAACCCTCCCTTAGTTACGGCCCTGGTGGCTTAATTATGCTCCAATGCACTATGATCATTTTATTCGTGCGCATCATTACGTGCGAAAGCAGATAACTTGATTTACGCCAACCAAATCAGGATTAAACCATGGCATACATGGTAATACAACGTTCGGTAGTCTTTTCAGGTTCAATTGAGAAACCAAATAAATAAATGCAACATGTTACTAGGTAAAGAAACTTTATTGTGTACAACAGAATGCACTTGATCGTTTCCGCGGCTTGCCTCACATCACACAAGGCTTTCTTCTTTTGACTTTTTTGTCATTCATTTCTTTGAGTTCTTGTCATTCATTCCGCTATTGGCGCAAATGCCTTGCACAAACAGCGGGATTTTCTAGAAGCGGTTTGTCAGCACTCGGAATGGCGCATGCCCACTTCTAGAACAGTTCTTGGCAAGTCGGTGCACGGAAAAGGGCACTTTTTCCGAACAAGACCTGTAGCCGGAATCACACCCTGGCACGAAGCACCAACGCAGAGTTTTTTTCTTTGAGGTAGACGGCATCTTTGGAAGCACATAGCACTCATGAATCAACAGCACACGCCAACTGTTCGCAGCAAACTACAAACCGCCGGCCAGGCGTTGACAGCCGGTCTCCGCGGAAACGCTGACGGCGCCTGAGACGGCAGCGCTATGTTGTGCCCTAGCGGCGATCACGCGAAAGAGGACCACGCTCTCCTATGGCTGGCCGCCGCGCTTCAGCACACCTCCCCTTCTAGCCACCCTACCCTAGAGACGAGTAGTGGGTACTTCGCCAATTTAAAAAAAGAATAATTATGGTGCAGTGGTCACTTCGCAACTGTACATCCAGCATACGTTCTAGGATAGTTTTAAATGGCCAATGTTAGCGGCACAAACGTACCTTTCCATGCGGCACGGTTGAAGGCGAAGCGCATGGGGGCGGATTACGCTATCGCGTTCTGCTCTTGAAGACGAAGCTCAAGCGTCCTCCAAGTTTTAGATGCGAAGCATCTCTTGCTCGGGGGTATGTCCCGCGGCCTTGGCCTGGGCGTCCGCACTCACACTACGCATGCGCAACTCTCCTGCTTCCCTCTCTCCAACAGCTGCGCGTTATTCTCTCCACTTCTGTCCCAGCACCTGCTTGCGCTTCTCCTGCGTTCTCGCTTCTGCTCTCGCGGCTCATGCGCTACTCTCCTCCTCTAGTCTCCTCTTCTTCAAGCGGGTAGAGCGCTGCGCACGTTGTCCAGCGCTTTCTTCGGTTGACTCCTCTAAAACGCCACGATGAGCGCCAGCGCATGCGCGTGCCCTCCCTCTCTCTCTCCTCTCCTACGCTGCCCACCTCTCGCGCGCCTGTCGACCGCGTTCCCCGCTCGCCCTGTGAGAATTAACGCCCATGCTATAGGGAAGAAACGACGCACGTTGTGTTCCTCTTCGCGTTCCACGACGTGAGGTTGGTGGCATGCCCGAGGTCGGTAGCGTGCCCAACGAACGCCAACGGAACGCGATCGTGCAAGTGCTCCGGCTTCGCATCGCCTCATGGTCGCCTTTAGCGGGAGATGGTGTAACTTTTTTTTATTTCAAGTTACAGCTAAGACTAAATTTACTTGCCGCGTCGCCAATAATAGTATTATAAGCACCCGACGGGTCAAAGCAAATGCTTCGCTGGGGCGTATGACAATATAGTGGCTCACGGCATTGTTGCGTATATTGAATTTTGCTCCATGGCTAGCATAACTTTAGCGAGAGTACACTGCAGTCCTCAGTGTGAACGTGCTATGCACGCCGCCTTAATCATACTTTTCGACGTTAAATAATGTAGAATACATTTTGCACGGCATCTATTTTTAGCTTCGACCCACAATTAGAGCATTAAATGGGCATACCCCCCTCAAACACTCAGTAGCTAACAAGATAAAGACCCACTAGCTGATCAGTCGTAACCTCAACTAATGCTGAAATGCTCATTCTTCACTGCAATGCCCTCTTATCTTGCACAAATTGGTGTCTCAAAAGTCCGAAGCGTGCATGATTGTAAGGACACGAAAAACCTTCTGAGTGCACTGCACGTTTTAAGAAAAAAAGGGGTGCAGAACAAATGCTTCAGACGTTCCACGCACAATAAGGGTTGTTCTTGTCGAAGTTATACAACACACCATCCGAAGCAGCCATCTTGTATCAAGTCTAATTTCTTTCTTTATTTTATATTCGGAATACTGTATAGGCCCATTCGGCATTGCGTAGAAGGGCGCTACAATCACAACGGTGGATATAAAATGAAAAATTATCAAAATAAAGAAAACAAACGAGCATACATCGTGCATCAAATTCAAACTCATATTGCATAACATAAGAAATAATGCATAGATAACACGTACATAATTGAATAAACCTATAGCAACATTACCACATTCATTTCTTCAAACCTAATATTTCTTTGCACGCGCCTTCGGAAGTTAAAAAAGAATTCCGGCAGATTTCACGCAATGTGTTAATTGATTTCATGCAGATTAGGGGTAGAAAAGCTTCTTATACCTCATTTTTTTTTCTTTGAGCCATACGTTACAAGCTGGATCGACGTATTTCTGCAATTTAAGCAGATGTGTCTACGTCATAGGATTACCATGCACATCGAAGGCACTGAGATCGAAAGGGTAGCACGCTGTCCAACATAGCATGGGTACTGACGGTACGGCACAGATGTCGCTTTCATCGAAACAAACTATCTGCAGCGATCGTTGGCGCACTCCTGTTGAAACGAGCAACGCTAGGCTACATATAGCCTGTTATGTCGCACGGGTACATATTGAACGTTTATTACATTGTTATAAGTCGGACAACCCAAACTGCAACCACAGTTCACGTTAGGCAAGCACCACCACCAGGACTTATAGGGAACCGCTAATTTATTAGATATATTCACTCTCTGTGGCACGTGGTTACGGTCAAATGGTTGTTGCAGCATGCTTTTCCCCTTTGTCTGCTACATTAGTATTGCTAGCTGTTACAAACGGTATCTCTTTCTCTTGTTTAGCCCTGGCAAATTGACTTATGAAGTTTCCATTGTATATTTTCACCATTCGTGGGTTGATAAGAACTCTGCATCAGTTGCGGCGCATACCCGCATAACACGGGCCATGGTGTGCGGGTGTACGCCATACGTGACTGAACTGCAACCCAGACGGTGGACTCGTCCTAGTGGCGCTTTCCACATTGCAAAACATGTTTAATTGCCAGCACACCCAGCTAGCCATTTTAACACAAGGACATTTCATTTGTGCCAAGAGCCATCTGCGCCTGTTGAAGTATGTTTGTTATTTCAGAAGAAAATGCACACTATGCTGGTAGCAGGCACTGTCAACAGCAGAGTATAAAACACAACGACTGCATTTCTGTTACATCTGGCGAGACACCTTTTATTAAACAAGTGGTCACGGACTTGGAGCAGTTGTTTCTGCCACGCATTTGCATGTGCATTTCTCGTGAGATCTTGTGCAGCTGATGGAACGGCCAGGCCCACATGGGCGGTGCAGCAGGAATCCACAGGGGTTAACGTCACCCACTGGTATTGAAATGAAAAAAAAAACATGACAAGATTCTAACTTCCATATACACATCAGCACCACTTACTAAAGCACAAAATGTTGAGGCAATGCAAGCGAAAATTAAAATATGTGGTTTTAAGCGCCAATGTCAAAGATAATTATAAGTGTGGCGGTACCGAGCGACTCCGCAATAACTCGTACGAACATAATTTCTCTAACGTCCAAACAAATCTAGGTGGGCGTGTCTTTTTGCGTGGTCCCATGACCACCGGGATAAAGCAGGCCACACACCAAGTCGACGCTCGAGCAACTTTTTTTTTTTGTTCTGAGTATAAAGTTTGTCTGACCTCTCTCGTCCTAGTCGAATTGATCAGAAGGTGAAAGAATGCCCGCGCGTTGCCAGGTACAGGCTTTCTCTGGCAAAATTTTCGGGATAATTTGGGTGATCGCTTCCATTGAAGAAATACTTGATATTTGCGGGTATGCGGCACATTCACAACGAGCAATGTCAAGTAATATTAAAGCCAAAAAATAGTGATGCGTGATCTGAACTTACCACAGCTGCACTTGCATTCCAAAATACCAATAAAACATGCGACGTTGTTGTTCGGCCCTCCGCATCTGACTTCTGGGCATGTAGGCTCTCCTGTTGTGTAAGACATTCAAAAACTCAAGTATATACAGTGTTATATAAGCAAAAATATGTGCAAGATGAATAAAATGATTCAAATAGCAGCGGCTGCAACTTATGTTGCTCGGTAAACTATGATTACTTGCTATTACATGCGCATGAAACAAAATAAAATATGTATCTTGTCATTTAAACGCAGCGCTGAAAAAAATCTGGCCAGAATAGCAACGTACTTATTTTCGAGACTGCAATGACTTCACGCAATATCGACATGATGCCTGTTAGATGATAGGATAATCATTGTAGTTGGCACAGACGCTATTGATAAATCACTGGAGCTTTAGACATACAGAAAGTAAGCACAGATGATAACTGAGGTTTAAGGATTACATATGCGAAAATACGTACATGCATGGTTACTGACATGCAGTAAAAGCAGGTTATGCAGTAAATAGTTAAGGTTAAGCAGGTTATGCAGGTTAAGCAGTACATGCAGGTAACTGACAGGGCGCCAAAATAAAGGTTTTATAGAATCAGCTCGCTAAGTTGTTACACGTATATTCTGTAAGCATAAATACTAAAATCCACGAATTTACGACGTGAAAACGCGGGAGCAATGTTCTAGAATCAAATTCACGGTTGTAATCTCAGTGTTTAGTAAGATTGCCTAAATATTATTAATATTCGCAAAATCACGGCGATGAAGCGGCTGCTTCAGCACTGTTCTGTGTGATCAGATATTTGGGCCGCCGGCCATATACCCTTATATAGGCAATGTCGCGTTTCGCTTAAAGGGCGTAATCTAGACAACTACAAAAATTTGCTTCTAAATGCGCCCCTGTAAGTGTAGATTACCTCTTGAGTTCTTGAAAATCGTTTCTATTGTAAATCACAAGTATATTCAAGTCGCCAATTAGTTTTATTATTGGACAAATTGTTCCTTATACAACGAGCTTGAAATAGTCATAACTTGAAGCTTAATAAGAAACTTGAATTGCCTGAAGTCACAGCTGTCATCACTGTGAAGATCAGTAGGCCAAGTGTGAGGAGTTTCCCGTTCATGGTTCACTGAAACGAGAAAGAAAACGTGAGAACGTTCATCTTTTCCCACGTCACATATATTCTTACGAGAGTGCACACATCTTGAAATGTTCCAGAGTTCCTGAACAGTGAAAAGAAATGGTCGCTCCTGCGCGTGACTTGCATAGTTTGTGCTGCCTCATTTATTACCCGATACATTGTTGTAAACGAAGTCACTCGCATTTTAGAAGAACTTTTTGCTGGGCTAGTTCGTGCAAGCCTATGGTGGGAATACCTTGGCATACAGTCCGACGCACACAGGAAAAAACGATGTAGTGCGTAATTTGCGCTCTTTCTGTCTGCATCGTTGTTTCCTGCGTTCGTCCGACTGTATGCGCAACGAGTGGAAATAGAAGTGACTTGCTTCTTAATTATGTTACACGAGGCCGTTTTTCAGCCACGTCTCTATTAGTTAATCATAGCGTTAACCTATATTGTCGTCACGACGCTTTGGCATAGTAAAATATGTAATACGCCTCAGTCATATTTCCAGTAATTTAGTCATATATTCTTGCCTTTCTCAAAGGCAAAAGTTCCGATCTCTAACACAGGGCAACTTTATACAGCGGGAACTAACTGTGCTGTTCATGGAAAAATAAAAACGAAAAGAGTGCCATACTTTCGATTGTTTTTGTGCCAACTGATTATGGTCGGACACAAAAAAGAAAAAAAAGCACTCTTCCTCGAAAAATATATGCAAATTTACCCGTTAGTTGTGGCAATGCGCTTCCGATATGTGTTCGGCCTTGGGGAAAACTGACTCGTTTACCGGCACTTTATGCCCTGTCTACGAAGCTCAGGATGATCAAAAAACAGAATAAACACTGCAGTGAGTTGCACAACGCCGGAGCAAGCGCATTCCGAGGGCGTTACCCCGGCAGTGTAGATATGTTGGTGATGCGTGTTTTGACGCGAGGGTATTTGTTTGCGATAGTCAGCTGTTTCATGCCTGCTGTGCAAGCACGACCGAAAGTGAGAATATATGTGGTTACACTATTGATTTACTTGTTTTAGTGGTCAACCGTCAGCTCGTTTCTTCTCTTCGCACTCTGCTGAATAGTTCAATACATTAGGGTCACAAACAAGAAACATATTTTTGTGCCAGCAGGCGAATGCTGCTAATGGCAGCAGTGGCCTAAGTTCCTTTAACGTACCCTTGAAGAGGTTCTAAAAACTTCCTTGACATGATAATACCTACGTTGAAATTGTGGGCGTATGTGAACGCATTTTGTTCGGATATAATGTGAAACAAGAATTGCAAATTGGCTTTCACACACACACACAGACACATTATATATATATATATATATATATATATATATAATCAAGTGAACTCCACTTTATTGTGGTGATTAATTGCGCAGTGCACGTTCTCATTACTCAAACCAAACATGGCCCAGTGCCGGGAGCTAGCCCTTCTCTACCAGTTGAAACACTCGGCTACCATCAGAAAACGGGCGGGGAGGTGTAGATAATGTGCCAATTTACAGGGCAAAATACGCCTCAATACCTTTATCTTTGTTCTCACGACGCAGCAATTGCATGTTTCTCCCAGCACACGTCTACCGTGCAGTTTTGTGTATCATGGGTTGCGATGTTTACGTGGTTTAGCGAGTGAAAAACAGTCACAGGGTTCCTTATGTATACGCCTACTCCGACTCGACTCGAAGGTGAAATCAATCCTGTGTGGCTATTTCACCGTGCATTTTATCTTACGCGAACGGCACGTTACATTTGAATAACAGAGAGCTGAGCTAGTTGCATGCCCTGTCTTTTTAGAATGGCACGTTATAGTTGTGTTTTTTTTCCACGTGAATGAGGCAAACATGAGTGGACGCATAGCTGCCAAGGTCACGTGATAATTTTTGTGCATCGTAACCTTTCCTCTACCGCAGAAAAAATTATGCCAAAAAAGATATTACACTTCCCAAAATCTTGTTTCACGGGCTTCCACAAGTGCAGGAAAAACTGCGACACAATTTTTTTTGAAAGCGTCAATTGCGTGCGGGTAAATCGGATAATCATATTGTGAGCTGATGCGTGCAGCAGTTCTGCCGTGTAGTTGTGCAACCCATAGTTGCAATCTCATCCCGGTTACAGTGGCACTTGTATAGATGCTGTGAGCTTGTCCTTTATAACGTGGTGGAGAATTGTACGCCACCAAAGTCGAAAAGAAGCCTTCTTTTGTTTTATGCCGGTCTAATGCCTTGTTTACTTCAATTAAATAAATGTTCTAATGGGAAAAAACACCATTTTTTCAAAGCCCAAGTACCTTGTCTCCGACGGCAGAATGACGTTATTTTTCCCACTATTTCTGTCCTGTCTCCCTACTTTTCATCCACCACTCCTAAAGGATCTTACTGTCTCTTACTTATTACAATCGCGCAGTGCCCAACCATTTCTACATTAAGTTAAAACATGCTCCGTCGTTTCCTTAGTTTCCCCACATAATGTACATCCGTCTTTACTGAATTTTGCTTCAAAACTACGCGTTCTTAGGCAACCCGACCTCTCTTCAAACATTAAAGCGCTTGCCTTTGAATTATTATAAAACCATTCGCTTCTTTTTCTGACTCTACCCATTCGGTAGTTACTCAGACCCGGTATTTTTTTTTTCGCTGCTATTCAATAAACACTCTCCGCCTCTCTGACTATTCGCGTAACGCTCTTTGTTGCCATATCGCTTACACTGCCAGCGCTGCCATAGCTCTTCCTATACAAATACTGCAACACTATCTCTTTGCAAATATTGTCATTATTATTCCTTAGCCTAATTTGGAACCTGACTTTAACACTTTCGTGACCGCTAAAAAATTGGTTGTTTTTGGCTAGTCCAAGAATATTTTTTTTCTGCCACAGAATATAATTGATGCTAAAGTGTAGGGTATCAAATGATAGAGCAAGCATTGGTCTTTCCAACAGTGTTATTTCAAAAAATTAATTTATTTCAAATATAATAAAAAAATTAGCAAACGAAGAAAAATGCATCAAAAAGAAAGAAAGGTTCATATATACATCAATGCTACTCTGCAAAGGTTAAACATTAAAAAAAATCGAAATATACATTTTGAACGCAAACCCCTCATAGAATAATAGTGGAAATATAAGCTCTGTAAGTACAAAGATTATTTACATAAATACAAGAATATAGGCACTAGTGCCTCTCATGCCACCGCGCGATGCAGGTTCTCGATACCGTGAAACAAAGCCTGGCTGCGCATGTTTCTGGAAAAAAAATGTTTTTTTCTGTTCAACTTTCCTAGCATAGTTTGCAGTTCTGGTATTTTTCAATTTTCCTGTGTATTTGTTGAAATGAACAGTGTAGCCGGTTCCAAATCTGCAAAAATCCATAATTGTACCCCCATTTGACCTCTTTCTCGCTCATATACTGCCGAATACCATACCGACCTTCACATTTCACCATTTTCTCATACACTGAAAGGTTCCGACGGGGTTAAAAGATAGCGTAGAAAAATCGCTCATGTGTTGCAATAGAGAAGACACGTGGTGAAGATTCTCGTGGGATGCGATGGTCGTCTTCTTCAGATCAGAGACACTCAAGAAGCCTTGAACCTTTTCCGTGGCATCACTGATGGTGGACGAAGGCCTGGAAATATGTGTCGTCGACACCAACACCAATGCAAGCGCGGGACTTCAACGATTACCATGTACACATGGAGTGAGACGAACTTGCTCATGTTCTCTTCAGTAACCTCCCTCCATGGATCCGTCCCTCTCACTGTATGTTGGCTTTTCGAAAGTATGTATCCACGCATACTTATCTGTGTGGTTGCATATCTCTCTGACGACTTCTGCGGTAAAAAAACAACGCGAAGACGCCGCCGCGCAGTACACCGGAGCGTAGGGTCAAAGTCCGCTCCGCGCCGTCTTCGCGAAGAGAACTGGGCTCTTTCTGCAGCTGGCGCCAAAATGCTCCCGCCCGAATGAAGTTAACACCTTGCAGATAAGAGCTGTTATTTTTAGAACGCACCGGATACGTTTAAATCGACGCGCGGCAGCGATAAAACGATCCGAGGAGAAGACGCAACTTACCGGCGGATAGCTGCTGATGTTCCGGGTAGGTTTGACGCACTTTCGCCGTCCGTACGACTTCGCCTGGCGAATCGAAGTCGTCTTCCGTGTCTGTGGTGCTACCATCATCCAGAGATTCCCGCTCATATTAATCGGAATCCGTCGAAATTCGCCGTTTCTGTGGAGCACCCGCGAGCGGCGTCGACGCGAAGTATGAAACAACGAGTGCTCACCTACCCGACTGCGAACGAGCTTTAAAAATCTACCCGCGGTGGAAAAAACAAACTCGCAAACAAGACTGATAAAAAAACATGCTATTTTATGCTTTGTACTGCGTTAGCTGTCCAGAACCGCCCAGAGAGTGCCAAAATTTGATCTTGAAGTCATCGATAACATACTATCGATGGGAATAGGTGCGGTCACGAAAGTGTTAATCTGTGCTTCTCTCACTTTAAAACTTGCCCATCCCATATCGTCCTTTACAACCCTATTTGTCGTCTTCCCATGAGTATCGAACGCGAGGTGTTCCACAGCGCTTTGATTCACATCCGGTCCTGATTAGACCTGTGCGCCGGTCCCAATAACGCGCCGGTGTTTTCATCTCCGGCGGGGCGGCGGCGGCGTGTGACCGGCGCGGGGTTCATCGGATCGGCGGGGGCGTGGCATGGGGGGGGTGGGGGGGGTGGGGGTGGATTGAAGGGTTGGTAGGGAGAGAACTTTCTCTCTTGAATGTTGAAACACGAAAATCTGGTTCACCGAAAGTGAGAAGCAGCGCGTAAGGAGGAGGAGAAGAAAAACGGAAAGACAGGGAGGTTAGCCAGTTCTCAGACCGGCTGGGCAGCGAATAAGACAGCTTTACATGTAATATTATGCGAACTAAGGCTAGTAGCTAACACTTTTCGGTCCGATCTCGCGTAACTATACGAATAGCTGGTGTATGGGATTACGGCCGCTCCCGGGAGAAATAATCCCGATCAAATAACTTCATCGTAATATAAAGGATGTTAGAAAGTTACTTTGTTTAATACGTTTACAGCGACATTGGACTCAAATATTGAGCTGTGGGCTCATGTTGTCTTCGCTGGAGATGCAGGGTTAAAGAAATATGGTTTAATATAACAACGGTAACAACTTACACAGCCACACAGACAAGCTACGCCACGCAGGCGAGCACACGAATTCATAAGACGTTTTCTTTATCGTTTTCTCCCACTGGCTACACCACATAAAGAGCGCTTCCGGAGGAAGGGTGGCCGCGATATGCATGCGTGTATCCAATGGGATCACTGTATTCCAAGCAAAACGTGTGGGACAGCCTGTAGTGTTTTCTCATATCGGTCAAGTGATTCTGTCTTCAGATATTTATTAAAGGCGAACGAAGCAATTCTTAACGAACCTTGGGCACTTTGAGCGTTTCTATCTACGTATCTATATCTATCTAGCCGCCTACGTCTGGGTGCTCTCATGATCACCTCCTTAACTTGGTTTAGAGCAAAATTGGCATGGGAGGGTAAGAGCATTTGACGAATATGACCGTTAGATCATGACATGAATAATGTGAAAATCCTGTCGCGTACGTCGTAAAACACTCTCCTTCTCACAAGTGTGGCACATACCCGTTTACCACGGGCCGCAGTGTACGGGTATGTGCCACAGATGACTGATAGTTTACATCTTCCCAGGAGAGGCAAGAGCATACATTGGTAATTTAAATGAGAGAGCGTTAAGAAAAACCGACATCGGCAGCGTTTACCCGACGAAGGAAAAGAATAAGAATTAGGCTCCCAGCAGCAATCGAACCCAAGCATTCTGCGTGGCAATCAGGCATTCTACCAAAGAGCCACGCGAGGCCCATAAACTGGCTTGGAAAAACAGCCAATGCAGACGTAATGCTGGCGCAACGTCAATTGTGTTTGTGGTGCTGGCTGTGTAACTTTACAAGCAAGCATTAAACACCACATATGTACTCCTTCGATGTAGGCGCCGTATCACATTAACGTCTGTGGTTCCAGTGTTGGCCCCGCTTTTATAGCAGTCTAATAAACATTGTATTTGTATTCCTATGATTCAGCAAGCTATATTCAAGCATTGCCCGGCCCCGATGGAATACATTACCGAAAGTTACGTGTGATATTCACATAGTTGCACCATAAAATGCACCTAGTTTCGATAATACTGACCTATGTACTTTAACATGAGGGCCGACGTTACGTTGCAGCATAAGTTACCCTTTAAACGACAGTGCTGTCGACGTGCCTGGTGAGCCTACGATGTGCACACAGCTACTGCACTTACAAAAACACGTCGATCCACCTCGTAACGCTTGGGTGAAAGCCGTAAAGTTCAGCATAGAAGTACTCGCTGACTGCGTCGCATGAAACCGATTCCCACAACGCTTTGGATCTGTCGAGTTTTTTGTATAGCAGTTGCATTTGTGTTCTTGAAAGGATGAGTCATGTAGTCAACGAGTCTCAAAGTGGGCTTTTTGGTAGGTCATTAGAGAAGTTGGTTGCAGCGCGAACTCGAAACAAGGAAAAAAAGAAAGAAGACAACAGAATGAAGAAAGCGAGAAAGCAGCGACCTGTTGTTACTAGTAGCGCACCATGTTTTGTCATCTTTCTTGTCCTTCTGTGGAGTTCGCGCTGCAACCAATTCCTCACTTGAGTGAGGTCTTGCCAAATAAATTATTCTCAGGTGTGTACGCTGAATAATCATATTGGCAGCTGATGCATGTCGCAGTTAGGCCATGTAAACATCGTGCCGGTGGTTAAAATGTCTTCAGGATTACATCACGTGCTGTTGCAGAACAAGTGGCACCGTCAAAAATTCATACTATTGTGGTCGTTCCTCACCTCTGTCCTCGTTGTTTGTCGCGCCACTTCAAATTGTTCGCGCAATTGGCCGGTCGGCCCAACCAACATGTTATTGCTATAACAAATTCAGTTCGGCTCCTGTGACCGTCATCACAGAGAGTTATTAGTTTTTGTATTTGCTAAAGGCATTTAGCAAGGTTTTTCTGGTATGCAATCATTCGGACCCTTTTAAAAAATGAAGCCATTATTCAGGCAGCGTCAGCTTTGGTCGCGACATTTTTTTTTTTTGCTACAAAGATGTCACTTACGGATCGACAGCAGCTGTACAAAATGTGCGCGCGGCAAGAGCTGAATCCCATAACAGCAAAAAAGATTAATAGTCTCAGGAAACGTTCTTTCCTGAATGTTTCAACAACACCGCGTCATTCTCCTCATGCTATTGTGGACGTGGTCAGTGTATTGTCTCAGTTTTTGGCTCATATCCATGCTGTATACCGGGCCTCTCTAGAAACAAATACATTTGACTCATGTTTGAAAACCCCCCTTCCCCCCACCCAAAAAAAGAAATGATTCATTCAGTGGAGCGAGGAGAAACAGTCGTACTTGCGAAAATGTCAAATATGCACCAACATTAAAACTTATCACAAAATGTTGAAAGGAAGACTGCTTTTAATACCAGCTGGACAAAGCAAAGAACAAAGAACGTTTTATGCACAACATTTATTTTGCTATATTCATCTGGAACAGATCTATTAGGCTTAAATATCTATCGAACTAACCAGGATGAGTAGCGTGGCTTGAAGACACCTGCTTGATTGAGGTACTACTTGTGAGCTGCAAAAAATAGAAAGGGGTGGTGTAAGACGATATGTTCAGTAGGCTTCGAAAAACGAGACAAAGCATATGGGTATAGTATTCTGTAGGTTAATACTGGCTTTATTTTTCTTGCTTCCGGCTCTATATCTGCGCCACTGCTTAGCTGACCCAAGTCATGCAATCAGTGTTTGAAAGGTGTGTTAGCGGAATGTATTATGCTTTAGTAGTGCGTGGAACTGTGCCCACCATGCATGTATTTTATGCGACAGTGAATTATCGCAGTGCTACAACTCATTGCAGTAGTCTGAAATTAGGGCTGCTCTTAGCTTTTTTGTACATCAATATTTCTATGTGTAGTCTGTGATAATTTCTATAGGACATGATTCAAGATGCTATGTTGCGTGGTGAAGAAACAATGGGAGCTGACGAATCGATAGCAATTATATAGTTTTGAAACGCCCAGTGTACTACTTTCCTTTGCTCATCGCAAAGTGAGGTTCTTCAGTGCCGTTGCAGGAGTATGTGTAGGCTTCAGCAGATCACTAGCCTATGCGCTAGTAGCACAAAATGTGCATAAATTTTGTTGTTACCAACTACAACACTAGATTTACGTGAACCCTAGTTACCAGCTAGAACATATTTTACGGAACTTACCGCTCTGCCGGCGGGAAGTTGTCTTTTTGTCCACTTTGGTTTCTTCACAGCTATATCACAATTTCTACAATACACTCCAAACAGTACAATTAACGCCCCTTAACGTTCCTTGGCTTCATTATCTGCTGGTTTTCGTTAAGGTAATGTCAAACATAGAAACGATCCCTCAAAAATTCACTTTCTTTATTCATTAACATGAATGAAAACACAGGTTACTATGTAACCTAGATATGTGCATTCTCTGCAATATTATTAACAATAATTGTTGGAATTTTACTTCCCAAAACGACGATATGATTATGAGTGATGCCTTAATGGAAGTCTTCCGAAATTTCGACAACCTGAAGTTCTTTAAAGTGAACCTAAATATAGGTACATGGGCCTTTAGCATATCGCCCCAATCGAAATGCAGCTGCCTCTGCCGGAATTTCCTTCACATATGTATTCACCTATGGCGTAAATGACATCTTTAAATCAACCTTTAATTTATCATTTTTCTATTCTCGGACGTTTCTTGTATGACCTACGGTATAATTTTACCTGGTCGTCCCTAACGCCATTTGGCAGCTCTACGAACTCATTAATACGTGAAATGATTTAACCAGAAGCATGAACGATTCGACCTCCTCTAAAAAAGTTTCAGACCATCCAGGCATCGCATTGGGATTAAAGAAGCATAATGCTGCGTTTTTAGCATTTCATACGGCTGCTCCGTCGTATTCTGCTGTGATAGAGTGGATGTAGAAACGGGAAGTGAATTTGAAAGCTGTGTTAACTAGCTGCTAACCTACGACCGGAAATGCATTACCTTTAATTTATCTGCTTATCCCTGTTTAGCTGTTCTACTTTCTTGCGGTTCATTTCGGTCAGTGATCAGATATTGAACATGCCAGGTCACAACCCGCTACATAATGTGGATGGGATAGGCCCAGGAAGAGTTGCCTTCCGAATGTAAAGCGTATTTCACGGAGTATTGCGCATATTACAGCCGATCTGTTATCCCCGAGGTTGGCCGTTTGCCGTAGCTAAAAAATTATCATCATGAACCGGCACTCGCTCAATCACTGCCCAAGCATTTTGTATAGATGGTTAGCAAGAGAAGCTGAAAATTGCCCATCAGCTCTGCTTCGGCCGAGCCTCGCGCTACTTAGAGCAAGCTGCGCTTATTTTTTGGTCATGCGCAGTGAAAGCGGGATTGTCATGGTTCGCACAATGATATAGCACCGACATTAGCATTGGTGGTCCGGCTGAGCTTTTGTGGTCTCTATTCAAATCCCATTATATATCTAATGTTTAACCGACTTACAGCAACGACACGTGCATGGAGATACATCTGGGTTGCAATCCATAAACTGATCAGGTGTGCAGCTGCTTTGGAAGTTCTGAGCAATAAATTGGCAAGGATTCTCGTTTTCCACTGCAACACAAAGAGAAATGTACAATTTGCAAAAGTACATCACTCTCAGATAATAACATGTATTTATAACTAGAAAAAAAAAAAACAGACAAGTAAGAAGTCAGGGGTGAACCAATATTACCTAGTACACAATGTTACATCAAGGCTGAACGATTCCCGAGTATATTCAAAATCCCTTTCTCAAGACGCATTTCGTAGGCTTTTTTTATGTGAGAATTCTACTTCAGTCTCCTTCTATATTTTGCATTGGAGGTACGAGGATCATGGCACCAAAATTTTCGTTCAACCATTTGCAAATTTCTTTTTGTGGGGATGATGGGTATAGAATGCCAAGTTTGTATACTCCCTGCAACAAATTTTCGAATGGCTAAAGAAAATAGAAGTATTGACAAAATGCTTGGGCCTCATACTAAGCTGCATACTCAGCTTTTATACGTATTGTCCGCATACTTATCCTACTATAAAATCAGGTAGAAAAATGTGATACACAAGGCGACGCATTTTCTAAGTTGAATTACCGCTTCCTTGACATTGATCTATTTGGTCAATGCTACTAGGTGCGAAATGGGCAGACGCATGAATACTTAAGGTAGTGTGGCGCGCTAGTCCGCTAATGGCGTCACGAATGTTTACGCTGCCCTTCAACCAGTTTTCTCTTGTCTCTTCGGGAGCTTGTTGTACTTTTATGACGGCGCAAAGGATTTACAGAAAGTTACTCAATATTTCGTCTACAGTCGGTGTTGCATTCAGAAAATATTTGTATAACGGCTCCAACTGCTAGAATAGTCCAATATATGTGGCGAATACATGGTGGTTTTTGCTTGTAAGTATTGTAACTCAAAAACGTTTGGCTTCACTACAGCATAAAAGGCAATCTTGCTAGCACATCTACTGTGCGAGCGCGTTGCCCACATGCTTGAGAAATGAAATCACAGAGGAGATGATTAGTTTATATAATGCACTGCTCCTACATTATTCCGACTCTTCTTTCACTATCCGCTGTGTCTTTCTCTTATACCGAAAATTGGAATAACAGCTTGGAGGAATGCTTTTTCAGCAATTCCAGCACCCTTGCTTTATGAACTTCAGGTCCCTATAGGAAGCGTTCAAAGGTAATCCCCAATACAAGAACCGTTTCATTAGTTCAGTAGTGCAACATTAGCGACACTGGTAATCATCGGCCAATGTACAGAACGCTCGCTTTAGTAAGGTCGGGAGTTACATATACTCCGCGAAACAATGTGACATAAATGTACCGCCTACTTACCACAGAAGCATTGACATTTGTCCGGAGTGATCAAGCATCCAGCTCTCCATCCTGATAAACAGTTGATGAGAGGACACTCTGGATCTTCTAGATAAGAAAACAATATCAATTTCAACAAATCAACAGTTGCCTACAAAAATTTTGTTTGTATGTCCGAAAGGCAAAGCTGACGAGACAACCTCATGACGGTATAGCCGTAGCAATTGAAATGAAGGGTTCCTGAAATTTAGAGAAACAAAATTCACCATCTCCCACTAAAGGGAACCATGGAGGATGCGAAGAAGCGCATGGGTCGACTAAAAGTTCCGTTCATCACGGGCACCTTGCACGATGTTAACGCGTTCTTGCGTGTGGAGCGCACCATGAATTCACTGTAGCTGCTGTTGCTGTTACTCGTCCCGAACTCTTGTTGGCGCACGCCACGCATGTTCATCGCGAGTCTTCAGAATCTCGTTCCCCGACGGCAACACGTAATTGCTGAGAGAGGGTAAGGAGGAGAGGCCACAGCGTGTTACAAAGCCCCTTACACAGGCTGGAACGCGCTAGCGCGTGCCAGCGCGTTCTGACAAGGATACAACGCGTTGGTGCGTCGCGCGTCTGCAGAATCTCGTTCGCCAACGCCATCACATGGTAGAGAGTGTAAGGGGGAGAGGCCACAGCGTCTTACCCAGCCCCACGTGCCCAGCCCCTTCCACGGGACCGAAAGCGCTAGCGCGTGCCACCACACATGGTTTTGTCTGCGTTACGCCAAGCTAGGACAGCATACGACAGTCTGGGCCCTTTAAGTGCTCTGCACGTATGACCATAAAGGCGGTCAAAGAACAAGACGAAGAAGACTTCTCCTTGGCGCGAGCGCTCAATATGTTACAGATGGCTATGGTAGGTTTTAGAAAGCGGACGGTCGCCAATGAAACTACGGACAAAGCCCAGCGCAAAAGCTGCTTCGCATCTAAAACAGGAATCATTGATGTCGGTGGAACAATTCGAGAATAGGCAGTGCAACTGTGTTGCGTTAATACACACCGTAGCCTGTGCAAATACAGCACGCAGATACAACAACCAATAGAGACTAAACAAGTCTTTGATAGGGCCGTGTGACATTAGGGCGAACGCATTAAATGCCTCTATAGTCGGATACAACTTAAGGAGACTGCAGCATGTCCTCCTCAAAGGCGGATGCGCACAAGCATGTCGCAATGGGCGCGCACTCCAGACTAAGGTCATGAGCCAGACGGCCAGTAACCCCGCCTTCAGAGAACACTGCGGGGTGCATAAGCGCTATTTAGTTTAGTCGCAGAGGCGATCGGTGCCGCGTTTCGGCCATCTGGGCGGTACCTCGCCGGAATTCTTAAGTTGTATACGACTATAGTAGGGTACAAAAATATGGTAGAGAAAATGCGTTAAAAACGGTGAGCGTGCTTTTGTTAGTGAGCGTGCTAGTGAGCGTGTTAGTTAGCAGATAGTGAGGTATTATTATTGAGCGTGGGAACTACGTGCGTACTCGTCCACATCGTCTTTCGGTATTGCCTGAGGAAATAATGAAGAAAGGATGTTAGTGCTTCAGCTGCGCGTCTATTTAGCCCACTCCGTCTTTGCGGCGTTCACGTGAGCAGCAGATTACTCGAGTCGTGAACAAGGGTGATACTGATGCTCCGCAGTGGTCGTGTGGCGATGGATCTGCCAAGCATGCACAGCCTCAGAGCGTCATTCCACATCGCCATGGGCTCAACTAGGCTTCAACCTTCACTGTTAGAAAGTTCTAAGAATCCTTCATTGTTTTATTTTGATAACATAACGTCGGGTTATTGTAGAATGCGCTGCCCTTTTCAGGGTCATCGTCTGATTACGCATTAAAGGCGTTCGCCCTAATATCACCACAGCGCATTTCATTCGCTTTACTCTTTTTTCGTTAGTGCATGTTGTGCTTTGTTGCCCACGTAACATTCATTTTATATCTAATGGATATGTTTCTCATTTGCTCTCCGATGCTGCTAACCGATCGTTAATCGCTAATGCGAACCACTGTATACTGACTCAACAATTAAAACTAGTCTCGATAACCAAATAATAAAAGGACGACAATATCAGTAACGACAATATCGTACGTGAATTTGCCAACGCCAGGCAGGCACACAAGAGGGTAACAATGACGAGGAACTTGATCATGGCGTTTCTGCAAGAAAAAGAATTTCGAAGCACGTGTAAGACAACCCCGTTGAAGCGAAATATATTTCCTTGACAGTTTAGCCTCTTAAAGCTATTTTACGACAGAAAACAGTTGTAATTGCCAGATCGTATCACTCTCCAATATTCGGTTCGATTTCACCACCTTTCCACAAATTCAGCTTTTGTTCTATTAAAGTCTATTCACAACACATCTATTGCCGTATCAGATTATATGTTTTTAAACAGCAATAAGGGAGACAGTAGCAGCACAGAAAATAATGCGCAGTGATTTCTTATGGAAGCCTGAATAACGGTCGTCCGTAGCCTAGGGTGTCCTCCATGTGGACACTATTTCAAAACATTGTGTAAGAATTGAGTTGTATCCTATTGTTCATGTGACATTACAGCTTGCTCATATTTAATAAACACACCTTAGCTTTCATATTATGAGTCGCGTGCAAATGAGGTCTATAAATGTGTGCTAAAATAAACTTGCAAATGTACTTAGAAATCTAACTCTTTTTATTATTAAATCTAGTAGAAAACAATAAAAAAACAGACAAAATAATACCTGCCTAGTTGCAAAAACATGGCATATCCCTTTCCGACCCCGCGACCAGTGTAGTGGACATTAAAAAAAAGCGACGCAAGAAAGCAAACAAAGCTATAATCAGAACAGAAATCACTTTTGCAGCTTCGCTAAGGGGCGAGAAATATCGTTTTTGATGTAGTTATTCCCTCAGTTGCATTTTCTTATGGGGGCGCCTCAGAGTAGTGGTGTCGACCACGATGTAACTCATGCGCTCGGTGTGCTCAAGTATGCGAGCTTATTTTAGGAGCTATCTTCATGCAATTCAAATAATTTATATCATGCGAGCCCTGTATTGTCCTCTTATAACAGTGTTGTAATAAGGTAGCCTTTGTAATCAGAAGTTTGCCCGAAATGCGAGGAAGTATTTATGTCCAGTACACTGGACACTGAGATGCAATTGGCGCATATCGTGCTAAACACGGAGAGAAAAAAAGAACTAGTAGGGAGCGTCACGTGACACTCTCGAAGCCCAGCCATTAAAACATGAAACAGGAGCATGCTGAGAATTCTGACAAGGTCGAAAACAACATTCTTTCAAGAAAGAGAGCAGAATGTGCGTACCCGTAAGTGCCACAAATAAATCCCAGTGTCCAGTATACTGGAAATAGTTCTCCCATGCCCTTATCTTTTCCTTAATTTTTTTGCGTGCTTTTTAATGGCCTCTTAACTAGAAATTCCAATCAAAATTTTTTTTCTGGCCTACAAAACACTCGGGACTTAAAGGAATATGTATATAATTTAGGTAGCTCAGTAGCGATTTTCATGCTAGGAATTTGCCTTTAAGTGGTTTGTGGTACGAAGTACCGCAAATTCGATTAATAAGTTCAATATAAGCATCACTTACATATATTGATAAGGCAAAGTTGTCTTTGCGAGAAAGCCCTGGAGTCAGTGGTGATCTCGACGAAGAATATTTCATGAGAGGGTTGACGTCCAGTATATATAGGACTTTTAAAATAAAGCGATACAAAGCAGAAAAATCTTGCACATGTGCAGAGTGCAGCTTCAGTTTTGAAAAGGGCTCCTGTTACTCATGCCCGAGTGCCTAGGTAAATATTTTTCATTATTTTTCGCGTTGCGTGCTCTCCGTTACTTCATTGCGTCAGAGATATTTTGCTGATTACGATTAACTGTTGTTGCCTACACGTTGGCTGCCAGACGGCCTCGCGTTACAAACTGTGCGATTGCTTTTTACCTTCAAACATGACGAACTCGTGTTCGCTTGCAGTGAGAAATTTAGGTTCGATTATGGATTTTGCAATAGCGCAAACGGTATTTTTTCGTTGCTATGGTTGGTCTTAGAATGTCTGTTGTCAAACCTTACTAATATTTTTTATTTATAGCATGATGAAGGCGAAACAAGTTTTCTTTCGTACATTAAGTTATCTACAGTTTTGTACAGCGTCGGTATACGTATTTACAGGTAAGATAGTGTGATATCACGGTGTTTGCTACTAGCAGGCCTATTCAGGCACAAATATATCTGGCGAGGCTTCTCACATTGAAAGAACAAATGTGAAGGGATACGTTATTAAACAGCTGCCTATCAATACAGCTGCCACAGAGATAGAGAGTGAGAATAAACCCCTTTATTGGAGAAGAAAGCTTACCATAGTGGTCCTTAGTCCACGATGCATTGAGCTTAGGCCGCGTTCTGGGCTCACTCGACCAGCCTTAGTTGATCATCGATGTTTGGGTGAGCTTTGTTTTAAGCGGCTCGAACACTATCGCGACACGACTGAATTTATTGGCGTGATTTAACGTAAAGTATAAGTGAGTTGATTTCGCATAATCATCTGTATGCAACAGCGCCATGTACAAAGTCACAATATTTAGACATACAGAAAAGCCAGTGCGGTGTCCTATTTATTTTTGCCTAAAACTGCTGCTGCCTACCCAATGTCATTGTCTGCCTGAGCATCTCATCTTCACTGGCGGGGTGGGTATACGGGGTGTCCGAACTACCAGGGTGCACGATTAAAAAAAAGAGACAGGAACGGCACTACGCAAACTGGAGTAAACTGGAGTAGCCACTACTACTTTTTCGTTAATGAGGCTTAATTATTGGTCACAAATATACCTGTGATTCTATAAGTACTGACCTAATTATCCCCTCAAGTCACGCGCCACTGTTTGCTCAACTAAGCACAAAACTCGGTTTGTGCCGTGTGAAGTGGGGGTGGTTTACTCGATACCACTCTCATGTGATAAGAGGTATATCGGCCAAACGGGGCGCTGCCTTAATGAAAGGCTAAAAGAGCACCATTATAATGTTCACAAAGCATTTCAGGGCCACATTGGAACTCACTGCCGCGATTGTGGATGCTCCCCTATGTTTGAACAATGTGAAGTAGTAAGAAAGCGCCCGTCACAAATCACTCGAGAGATTATTGAAGCGCATTGTATAGCAAGAGCTGGGATCAGATGTATCAGCGCCCCTTCGTTGGCTTTATCTGAACATGAAGTGGCCTTCCTTAATCAAGGAAACCGTCTATGAATCTGTGGCGTGTGACGGTGCGATGGTGTGCCTAATCTTGGCGTTGCGTTAGGGGTTTTTTTTATGCTTGCGCAAGTCTACATATTTGATGCATTTTCACAATAAAGCTCAGTTGGAAGTTAGCGCTCTGTCCTCTTGTGTCGGTCTGCTCGGCCGTTTCTTCTTTCCCGTAATGCGCTATACCAGTTCAAGCAGGCATATGTAGGCATGTTCAAACACTAACTGCGCTACTTGCACGAATGTACTTATTGCGGGCTTATTTTTTTTTAGGGGCGAAGATCCTTAAGGCGGCACCCGTTCGTCCCTCGTAGTCGTAGTCGTAGTAGTCGTAGTGCGTAACCAGTCTTACGCTTTGACCTCCAAGGTGGTGCCGGTGGGAGATTTTTCCTGTGCGTTGTTGAACAATAAAAAATTCGCAGCTTGCGCGTTAACTAAAAGCCGAATTCTTCTGTCTCTCATTCCCCATTAGCAGCCATTGGCATGTTCTAGTAGGAAACGTTAGTAGAAGTAGAAGTGTAAGTGTTAGCTAAAAGCCGACTTCTTCTGTCTCTCATTCCCATTAGCAGCCATTGTTTACCTCCAAGGTAGTGCCTGGTGAGATTTCTCCTGTGCGTGATTAAACAATAAAAATTTTGTTCAAAACGCCGTTGATTGATGAAATAAACCAACGAAAGACGCCAGATGTTTTGTAAAAGCAAAACGAAAGAACGCCAGATGTTTCTAAAGCAAAACGAAAAGACGCCAGCTGCTTAACGAAAGACGCCAGATGTTTTCTAAAGCAATGGTTTTCTAAACAATGAAAATTCACAGCGTACATGTACAATTAAAGTGAGCTGCAAGTCGTCATAACTCATCGAACCTTTAGTATAAACGCGCCCGATCTCACGTCGGTGATGATGTACTGGGCAGAATTCACGGAAGATTCACGGTTTACCGATGAACCTCCGCAGCTTCGCCCACTCATCATCATTCACTCCGTGGATATGCTGTGATTTTTTCCGGCTGATAAAGAAGGCCCGTGAAATATAAAGAATAACACGTGACTACGCTCCCACCTGCAAAGAAAAGCAGCGCCCTCGAGTAAGCTTACTGCAAGCAACTGCTTTGTCTGTTGACTGTTGCCAGAGACAGCGTTCCGCACTTTAGCAAAGGTACAGGATGAGCGCACACAACATGCGTCGCAATTTTTCCGAGATTCGGTCGCTCCATTTTTCGCAACTATCATCCGTATATCACGTCTGACTGTTCTTATTGATCACAGTTAAGACTACGGCTGTCTCTGTAGAACCAAAGTGGTGAGTTTCTTCGGCCAGGGAGTGGCAGGTAGGCCGATCTATACTTCTTTCACATGCTATGGCTTTGCGGGAGAATACTTCACTGACATGCAAATTGCCTGGGTTGGATCCCGGCTAGAGCCCAGATTTTTATTCCTTGCTTCCGTCGGGTTAATTCCCTCATGGCCAATGCCGCCAACGACGACGCCGTCTTTTCTTCGACACGGGTTCCGTCACGCTGTGGCGATGATTTTCAAAGTTGGCTTGATATGGACTGTGAATCACCTGTGGTGCGTACTCTTATACCACGCACCGCGGCATGCCCCTATGTGTGGCAAGTGACTAGTGGAAAGTATTTCATGACGTACGCGACAGGTAAGTCCAGTTATTCATGTCATGAGTAGTGAATCGTGTTCGTCATATATACACTCACGTCCTTCAATGCTAATTTCGGTATCCATCAAGTTAAAGAGACAACCACGAGAGCGCCAGGAATAAGCCGGCTAGATATCTAGATGCGGTCGAAGAGACGCAAAAAGATAAGGAGACGCGGCCAAAGTACCTTTGTTTTGCTAAGAAATGCTTCGCATTTAAAAATCAAGTCGTCCCACACCAAAGAGATGGCTCATTCTTTGCGTTTTATGTGCAGTGCTTCTCTGTTTATTTTTCAATCTCTGAATAAGCGCTAAGAACTATTGCGCTTGTCTGCGTGAAGTCGCCCCGCAGTGGTTGCCGCCCTGTTTTACGCTGTACAGTAAAAAAAGCGCGAACGAAACAGATAAGGACTACACACCAAAAGCAAAGGATAACCGGTCGAAATGGGTATTTTGGACGACTTGCCGTTTTCCTTGACCAAATTCTGCTGCGACGCGCCTTTTTTTATATTTCGTCACGTGAGCTTCCGATCTCACGGAGCGCAACTGTAGCATTTTCTGTGCACTCAGTGCGCTCAGTTTTGATATCGCCGGGATCGGGAACTCGAATTTGGACAATTAATATTTCGAATTACGTGTATTTTTGGAATTCAAGAAAGGGTATGCCATAAATTGTCATGTCCTACAACTTTTCCACGCAGAAAACTGCCCTCAAATTAATAATGAAATGGGTAATTAACGAGTATTTGTTAATTATTCATTTCGACAAAAGTTTAGGGAAGGAAAAGTTTTTCCACCTCGGCTTTGAGAAAGTTGAAGAATTCGTACAAATTCAGCCCTGCTGCTGTGACCGTCATAGGAAGTATTTATTTGTGTTTCTGCTTGTTCGAAACATTTCACAAAGTACATATGATATGCCATCATCAGATGGCCGACAAAACAAATAAACTATTATTAAGGAAAGGTATGCTTTGGTTGCAATAATGTTTGCAACAAAGAGCTCACATTACGATCGATCACAGCTGTACAAAGAACAGACCGCAATAGCTGGATTACTCGTGTAGGGAAAGCATTAGCTTTACCAGATAGCAACATGCGAAAATTGAGAACACCAGAGTAGGTAAGACACACATAGTGTTTTAATGGCTGTGTCAAACGTGCTGCTTGACTCTTGTTATGATACTGTATACGTGCCCAATGAAATGTCTTCTTATTTATTTCAGCTCATTTTCATAGAGTGCCTGGTGTACTTCAAAAGGAATAACTTTTCCTCAGCTTCAGGGGTGAAAAAAATGAATAGTGGGCTCAGTGGAGCGAGGAGCAAGGCTCGTACATACGAAAATAAGTTCAAGTATTTGCTGATATCAACTTCATAGTAAATTCTGAAAAAAAATGGCTGTTTTTATTATCAGGGACAAAATAAAGAACAAAATAATTTTTGTGCGGCATGTTTATTTTGCTATTTCTTACAGTAGCATAACATTGAGGCTTAAATGTCTTCTGAAGTGAGCAAGATGAACAGCCTGGATTGAAGGCACCTGCTTTATTCAGCGTTCGGCTTGGGAGCTGAAACGAGACACAAAATGGGGGTTAATTACGATGTGTTCAACATGGTGCGAAAGAACTCCACGCGGAATCTTCATTGGGAGTTGTCTAACTGATGCGTAAGCAATGCGTTTTACTTTAGATAGCAGCCGTCCCTGGAACGCCGTTATCGAGTGGCATCAACATGGCGTCTTTCATCTATGTAGCACGTGTGAGCGTTTTATCTTCTCTCCAGCACTCTTGCGTATGCCATGGGACAGCGTCTGGGACGCTGTCCCATGACATTCGCATTTCGCGACCACAAAAAGGATGTTTGGCATCAAAATTTCGCGAAGTTGGAATTTTTCTGATGTGTACAGTCTTCCCTGTCAGCTTGACACCTTTTGCTGATGAGGGCTTTCATTCTACTTTTACGAAATTCAACGAGACCTTCAGATAGAGTGTTATTTTGTGGCATTTGTTCTGTAGTGCGAGTAGGACGTATTCATGTAGGTCCTCTAATGTGCATTTTGCAAGCATGGATGCATAGCGTAGAGATCAAGACACACTCTCTCAGGGTGAGGGAGCGGGTTCAAAGCCAAGCACTTGAGTGAAAACTTGTCTTCTATTGTTTACTTCTTTATAGCGGCTCTCGTCTTATTGACAGACAGATGGACGGACAGTTTTTTTGTCGAGTCTGTATAGAAACGATTGCGAATTTAAAATACACAAATCTATTGTGTCCATTATTCTGCAGAGTAACTTTGTAGAATTAAAAAGACACCACCCATGACAAGGAATACGGAAAAAAACGTTTGGGCTCCTCTGACGCGGGAGCCTTGTTTACAATAGACTGCGAACAAGGCTCCCGATCAGGGGATCTGAAACGTCTTTTTTCCTCTTCGTTTTCACGGTAAGTGTCCTTTTAATTCCATCTTGTTACTTCCCGACCACACGTGTTACCATCAAATCCCCGACTTCAGGGTAACTTTGGCTTTATATGTTTTGCCTTTTCATTTCCATAATTGCGTCACAAATCTCTGACCCAAGATATGGAATCAATATTGCAAAGACAAGATACGCGATGGTATTTATGCCCCAATATTATATCAGGCTCTGCACATCATGCACACTTTTGTGTCGAAATGGTATTATGACAATGTTACAAATAATTGCAGCAGTATGCTTTAAGATCCACGTTTGGCTTCTCCGTTACACACTGGCATTTTTATATGTGTTCAGTCACACCCTCCATCGAACGGGATCGAAGACGTCATCCTCCTTGGAGAATAAATAATATGCGTTGAAGAAACGATAGCAATTGCGCAGTTTGAAAACGACCAGACGTGTCGCGTTTTTTGTGCTTATTGTAAAGTGACATATTTAACTGCAGTCGCGCGAGCTTTTCTAGGCTTCAGTAGTGCATCTCTTGCCTATGCGCTATTAGAGAAAATATTTTGTTCACCCTAGTTGCCTAAAAAGAAAGCAACTAGACGTTACTATGTCCCATAAATCTTCAAATTATCTTCACATTTGGCGTACATAACACTAACGAAGTGAGTCTTTGATTTTTATTTAGTCTGTTCTAGGGTGTTTCTTGATTATTTCAGGAATAATTTTGCTTTGTTTTTACCTCAGTTCTGTTTAGGAACGCTGCATATTCGCTAATATGTAAAATGGGTTAACAAGAAACATCTATGATTCGGCATCTAAAATAGTTTTAGGCTCCTCAGTGGTTGAATGAGATTAGGCGAGGACAATTCTACTTTTATTTTTGTTTTTTTGGTATTTCATAAGGATGCCGCGTCGTATTCTGAGGTAAAATATCGGAGGTAGATATCAGAAGTGAATTGCAAACCTGGAAGTTTATCCACAAGTTAACCTAAGACCGGAAATGAATATCCTTCACTTCATTTGCTTAACTTCGATTACGTTTTATTTTTTTCGGTTCATTTATGTCCAAAATCCGACACAAAATTTGACGCATCACAAACCGCTACATAAAGTGTGGGGAAGAAGCCAAGTAGGAGACTGCCTTCTAAATGCATTCTGTATTTCCCATAGTTTTGTCCTTAATTTCAGACAGAACTGAAGCTCAATTGTAGCGTTCTGAATTGTCCTATCATATGCTACCGACATTACCACTGACTGGTTCAGTGAACTTTTCATGTTCCTGTAAAAATCGAATCGTATACGTTTAATGTTCAACCAACTTACCGCAGCGACACAAGCACGGAGATACATCTGGGTTGCAATCGATAAACTGATTAGATGAGCAGCTGCTTTGGAAGTTCTGAGCGATAAATTGGCAAGGATTCTGGTTTTTCACTGCAACAAAAAAGAAAATATACAATTTGCAAAGGTACGCCACACAAGCTATTACACCCATCTATGACTGCAAATAAAGAGGGACAAGAAAAAAAGCGGAGATGCGTCACCCCCCAGTACCTGATACGCAATGAAGCATGAAGGCCGAACGATTGTAATATATACGCGAAAGTCCTTTCTGAACACTTATTTCATAGACTTCCTTTATGCGAAAATTCTGCTTGCCCCTTTCGCATTCGAGATAGCAGGATCATGACAATGATATTTTCATTCTCTCATTTAGTAACGTTTGTTGAGTGTATAAGTTCAAGTGCATAGCATTTCGGCCACAAGGTTTCGAATTCAAGAAAATATAAGTTTTCGTAAACCACAAGGGCTTAGACGGGTCTATATGAGCTGCATGCTGATCATTTATGCGTATTTTCCGCGTGATCATTCTAGTCGCTGTTCAGATAGGAAAACTTGATGCACATGTCAGCGTATTTTCTTAGTTAGATATTCTACCGTCTTCGCATTCCTGTGGCGAATGCCAATAGATGCGAAATAAGCGAACGCATCAATATTTAGGAATGTATGACGCACTTCTCCTCTAATGGCGATAGTAATGTTTACGCTGTATTCAACAAACCTTCTCTAGTCTCTTCGGGAGCTTATTCTCGTTTCATGCGAACTCAAAGACAACCACAAGTTACTCAATGTTCTGTCTAGTGGCCGGGGAAATCGGAAAAATTTTACCTAAGGGCTCAAGTACTATACTGGTCGGATTTATAATGTAAATAATTTGTGTATTTTGCTCGTAGTATTCTAATACAAAAAAATGAAACCAGTTCCACGCCTGTGCAAACTGAGTAAACAGCAGAGCTGGCAAGCAAGCGCCAACACCTCGCGAATTGAGATTGACTTATTTTTTCATCTTCTTCATTTTCTTCTTCTTTGTTGTATCTTTCATTCTTGCTTTATCTCTTTTTATATTGCCCTCTTTCATCCTTTCCATCCTAACAGTCACTTCCCTTTCCCACCACTTGCTACACTCTACTGTGTATGCCTATGATGTGGTTTATCCTCTATCCTTCTCCTTGCCCCTCCCCCCTTCCCTCACCTTCACTCTTACATCAGTCCTGCTCACCCTTACTTCGCCTTTCCAATTCCTTACTAAAGTATATTATGCAAGGCTATGCGATGATTTACCCTCTCCCCTCCTCATTGTCTCACATTTACATCATTTCTTCTCGCCCTCACATCCCTTTCTCACTCCCGCGCTATACTCTATCGTGCCGTGCTATACTATACTATGTTAAGCTATGCTATACTCGGAGCTGCTTGGCACAGACCCGCTTCCTGTGGAGCATATTTGCCGAGTTTTGCGAGGACGACAACGGCGGTACTCGAAGCTTAAGCACTGGGGTCTTAGAGCGTTAACTTCGTTGTGGCCGAAAAGGGATCTTGCTAACGCTTCTACTGTGCGAGTGCGTGGTGCACATGCTTGAGAAACTGAATCCTACAGGAGATACTTAGTCTTTAAATGCACCGCTGCCACGATTATTCCGACTCTTCTTTTACCCTCCACTGTCTGTATCTCATATACCGAATGTAGGAATGGCAGTTAGGAGGAAAGCTTCTATAGCAACCTTACCACTCTTGATTTCATAAATCTCCTTTCCCAATAAATACCGTTTAAAGAAAATCTATAATTCAGGGGCCGTGGTGTTAGTGTCGTAATGGAATATTAGGGACACTTAAGATCGTCGTCAAAGGTACAGAAAGTCAGCGCCAGTAAGGTCGTAAGGTATACTTTGTAAAACAATGTTATAGAAATGTACCGCCTACTTACCACACAAGCACTGACAATTGTTTGCGCTGATCAAGCATCCACCTCTCCATCCTGGTAAACAGTTGATGGGCGAACACTCAGGATCTTCTGAATAACGAAATAATAAGAATCTAATAGTTGTGCACAAAAACATTGTTCCCATGTTTGAAATGCAAAGCAGATACGTCAATTTGAGGATGACATACCCAAGTGCTTGATATCAAGGGATCCGGGATTTCTAATGAAACAGGAATATTCTTAGGTGTGGCACAATTCGAGAGCATGCAAATGTGTGCAAATGTGCTGCGTAGCGCATTTGCACACCTTAGAGTGGGGAAAAACTTGGAGGACGCTCTAGCTTCGCCATCAGGAGTAGAACTTGGTCATTGGGGCGTCCCGTGAGTAAAATAATGAAGAAAGCAAATGACCGCTTCAGCTGCGCGTCATCTTCGCGCTGTACACAAGAACAGGAGCGCAGTAGGGCCATGAAGAAAGGTGGTACTCATGTTTCCCGGCGCTCCTATGGCAATCGCCCTGCCATGCATGTGCAGCCTCAGATTCATTCCACATCGTTATGGGTCTCACTAGGAGTTCATAATTCTGAACGGCAGCGCAAAGCAGCACACGGACGGCGACAGATCAAGACAGGACACAGCGCAATTTCACCTTCACATGGATAGAAAGTTAAAAGCATAACTTTATTTTTATCAGGTCACGTGGGTTACTGTACCGCACACTGCGTTTTTCAAAGCCAGCATCCACTGAGGAACTTAAGGTTTCCGCCTTCATATCGCCGTAGCGAATTTCGTTCTTTTTCTCTTTTTTAGTGAGCGTGGATTGTGCTTCGTTTCCCATGCATTGTTAATCTCACAGGTTGTGTTTTTTTTTTCCTTTTTGCTCGGATGCTGTTCATCGATCATTCATCGCAAATGTTGACCACCTCGTGAAGGCCTAACAAGAAGCTTGTGTTCTATCGTACGTGAATTCGCCAACGTCAGACAGGCCCACAAGAAGGTACCGATGACGAGGAACATCACGATGGCGTATCTGCGATAGAAAAAAACATTCTGATCATGTGTAAAACATCCCAGTTGAAGTGCAATATATCTTGTTAACAGTCTTGTCTTTTAAAGCATCTTGGCGATAGAAAAAACAGTTACAGTAAGGTCGTGTCAGTATTCTCTATTCGGTTATGTCCTGCGCGCACATACATTTTTTACTTCTAATAAAATGCTGTGACTACCAAGATCTTTCCATGTTAGACCGCGCCCGCCCAGAAATTATCACGCGCGTTTACTTTTCAACAGAATTAAAAAAGTGATTTGCTCCAAAGAAAATAATACACATTGATTCTTTATAGAAACATAAGAAAGCTTGACTAACGGTCATCCGTAGCCGAAGTTGTCGTCTGCATGGACACTCTTTGAAAACATTTAGTAAGCATGGAGGCGTGTCTTATTGTTCATGGGACATTATTGCTTGCTCATGTTTAATAAACACAGCTCGTGCAAATGAGATGCATGAATGTCTGCTCAAATAACCTTGCAAATTTGTTTGGAATGTAACTTTCTCTATGAATATTTCTAGTACAAAACAATAAACAAAACAGAAAAAAATGAACTGCTGAGTTCAGAAGCACAACCGATGTACAATTTAGCTAGCTTATTAACTATGTTCGTGCTGCGTATATCCATCTGAGTGGTTTGAGCTGCGAAGTGTCACAAATCCATTTACTCAGTTTAAAATAAGCATCACTTACTTATAGTGAGATGACAAAGTTGACTTTGTGAGAAAGGTTGGGAGTCAGGGTTGATCTCGACGAAGATGATTTTATGGCAGGGTGAACGTCCACGATTTATAGGAGCAGCTTTACTGGCAAAACAACGCAAAAAAAAAAACGTTGCATGTGTGTTGGATAGAGCTTTAGTTTCTTGAGGGGATCTTGTTACTTGCGTAGACAGCCAAGGTAAATATTTTTAATTATATTTCGCGTTGTCGGCTCTCCGTTGCTTTAATGCGTCGGGGTCACTTTACTGATTGTGACGGAGTGCTCGTGCCTACACGCGCCGATAGAGTACTCGCGCCTCCAGGCACACAGCTTCGCGTTATCAACTGGTTGCTTGTTTTTTGTAAACATGAGAAAATTACTTGTGTGCATAGTGAAAAAGTTAGTTGCAATCTTCAAGGACATTCCTACAGCGCAAAAGCTACATTTCGATTGTTGTGCTTGGTTTTAGAATATTTGTTCTCAATTGTCATTTATACATTTTAACACGAAAGTGTTTTATGCCGGGGTCCACCAAGACTTGCATGACGTATTTACGAAAACTTTCCGTCACAGGAGTCGAACTCATGACCTCTCGGTCCGCTACGATGGATGGCGGGCGTTTAGGCCACTGAGCTACCGCCAAACACATAGCGGAGGCTATATGAACGCGCCTTTTATCTTTCACACTTTCCTCTCACAGTGTTATTGGATGGATGGATGGATGGATGGATGCTATGAGCGCCCCCTTTATAAAGGTGCGTTTACATTTGTGCCACCAGGCCGGAAAAAACACCCGCCGTTGCCACGACCGTCCCACTCGGCGCGTTTGCAATAGAAGTGTCAACGCTTTAACACACCGCGAGGTGGTGGCTTTCGCCAAAGCCTCGCTCGCGGCATCCATCCATATCGAAAAATAGCTCTCCGACGCTCGCCTGGCTGTCGCACCGCGTTCCCCGCTCGCCTTGTGAGAATAACGGCCAGGCTAGAGGGAAGACACGACGCGCGTAGCGTTTCTCTTCGCGTTTCACGACGCTTTGAAGGAGTTCATATCGAGTACCCGTTTTATTATGTGCTTGATGATGCCATATTTGCGCGGGATTCATCATATGCGGTGTCCACGTATATGTTAGGAACTTCAGCTACCGCAAGGGTTAAATCATGATCATGGGCGTTAGTGGTCGGTACGAAGATGTGCTACTAGGCGTCAACGTGAGTGTATCCACATCAAGCGTTGCTATATCTGCCAAACAACAGTAGACATTGTACGAGCTCTCATGTACCAATGCACTATAAACAATCAACTACTTCTGGGACGACGCGTTTGACTTTCGTGTTATACCGATTCCTATGACAGAGGGATCAGCCATCTTTTTTTTATTCATCGCAGGAAACAATCAAGTTATCCTTTCATATGTACATTCACTTAGCCACTCTTTTGTACAAAGTGACTAGGGAATTATTACAGGTAGGACAGGACGATCGCACCTGCTTTTGCTACCTGGGAGCCCATGCCGGAGTCATTCAAGCTGGCAAGGCTTCTCACATTGGAACAAAGAATGTGAAGCGACACATTGTCAAATAGCTGCATATCGATCGAGCTGCAAGACAGAGAGAAAGAACAAACCTCTTGAGCTGGGGCCACTTCCTGGGCTCACGCGAACAGCCTTGGTTGATCCTCGAGGTTGGAGTCAACTTTGTCTTACACGGTGCGTCGAACACTCTGCTGACCTGACTGAATTGATCAGCCTGATTTAAGGTAAAAACATCACGATCACTCCCTCATAGGAATCGGTATAACATGAAAGTGAAACGTGCCTTGACAGAAGTTGATCAATTTTTGTGTATTGATATATAGGCGCTTGTACAATGGTCTTTGGTGTTTGGCTGCTATAGCGCCGTTTGACGTGGTTGCACCCACGTTGACACCTCGTGTCACATCTCCATCAGGACGACTGACGTCCATGACCATGATTGTACCCTTGTGGTAGCTGAAGTTTTTAACATATACCAGGATACGGCGTATGGCTAAATCCCGCTCCAAGGTGACATCAGCAAGCACATATTAAACACTGGTACTCGATATGCGCTCCTTCAAAGCGCCGTCAGTTAAGGGGAGGAACGACAAGCTGTGCGCCCCCCAATAATACGGTAACCTACGCCTCAGCTCATGGATACACAACCGCACAGCGTTTTATCAACACGGCAGGCACAGGTTCGTAGCTTGAGCTGTGAACGCGCGAAGGCGCCCCGCTCCAGCTGGCGTCTGTCTCACTCCACTAAGGCGCGACATTCACGCGTCGACAGGGTTGCATTTCTGCGGCGCTTATTGCAGCAGTTTTATTAGTCGGTGCTGTTGCACTTGAAACATCAGGTGGCGAAGAAACACCGTTGGTACATCTGGAAGCGGAACTACTCCGAAAACGACCAGATTTGAGTGTTAGCAGGTCCGACAGCACACTAACACCGGACCAGTGGGAGGCTGTGCTGTCCTACTCGAAGCCTGAAGAACAGCTGAAGGTGATCAGCAGAGCTCGCAAGATGGTAAATGTCATAGGGGCCTTGGACTGAGGGCTCCAGCTTCACCGGGAGAATTGCCAGAATAAAGTTTCTGATTAATTCATACGTTCCACAACGAGCCGTCACACTCTAAAACGAAGCGAAAGGCAAACAACATAACTGCGCCTCGGGCGCCTCCTCGATGCTAGTGCTGCTAGCATTCCTCGCTGGCATCGAGGTGCCCTAACTTCATCTAGCTCAGTGGGCAGAGCATCGGGCACCTGTCGTCGCGGGCCGATAGGGTGTGGGTTCGATTATCACTGATGTAACTCCTCCTTCAACTTTTTCTTTGTCATCCGTTGGTGCACTTTTTACCAACATCATATCCGTGAAAGAAATACGTCACTAACGGGCAGGTGGAACCCGCGAAAAAAACACTTTCGTTTGGAATAAAATTACGACCCTTCCAACTGTTTGTGAAGCAGGCTTGTGCACTTACAGAAAATGAGTAACTGATTGCAAATTACATTCACTTTATTTAAAATGTAGTTGATTGCAGTGGTTACTAACAGCAGTTACAACAATGTAATTGATTACTGTTGGATTAGTTTCCTTGAAATTTTTATTACCGCAACACAACTCAAGCTTACTCAAACTGCAACAAACTACTGTGGCTTGCATGGCAGAGAGAAGGCTGGAGGATAGTGCGAAGACTAGGAGGTTTATTGGGGCTTCTGGGATGTAGTGTTAGATGTTGTTAACATTCAAGAGGAGTTGTTTTTCAAAGTTGTCGTCACCGATTCCTCCGCGTTTCCTCGTTAAAAGGGCAGCTGCTACACTGAATACTCTCTCACTGCATGCGCTGGAAGGAATTCGGGTGGTGTTATAATACAGGAACACCTTGCGCACTCGCTCGCAGTTGCGCAGCGCTTTGATGATAGTGTTCATGTCATCTATGGAGCGTCGCGCTCGAGTAAGGTGTTGCAGGGAAGCCCAGGAAAAAGGTGAAAAATAGGCTCTGTATAGGAAACCCCCGCCTAACAGGACGAGGGGTCCCTACAGAACGGTTGCATATTGTTCGGGATGAGAACTGCCGTAGAAAGTTATTATTTAGCGGTAATGTACAATACAAGAAAATGTAACTCAATTACCCAGAACGTTACAGTTTCAAAAGAGTAATTGATGACAAGTAATCGGTTACTTGTAAAGCGCTACGTACAACTCTGTTGTGAAGACAAGCGGAGCTGGGGAAGCGTTCCGACGGGTAGGCGTCACGAGTGCGTTTGGCCACGCTGAGATTATCGTCGTCGGTGGCATTGACTCGACGGTGACGCGCACACTCACTTTTCTGTACTCGCCCACGTTCTTCGCCCTGCCACTGCTCCTCTTTGAAACGTACGACAGGCGTCTTGCTTACGGCCAGTCCAAAGAGCGCCTAAACGCGTCACTGGCGCGATCTCTTGCGTCACAATAATAGAGACAAACGCAATCACTTCACAAAACGCATTGGAGAAAGACTGTGACGTCATAATAAAACAGCTGCGACAGTAACAGCGCACTTACTAGCGCGAAATTGCTCACGTTGCTACCAGTCTGAGCTCGGTCACGTAATGAAGAAGCAAAACCTAAAGTTTTGCGAAAAGCGCGTTGCAATGCACATTTTTGCGGCCCTAAATTTAAAAACGCCGCTTAACCGGCATTTCATACGGTGCCAGGAGATGGCGCCACATGTCTGTCTAAAATGGGTTGTCTCGAAGTCATTGCCGCCTCCTCAAAGAGCAGGGTGGGGACGCCCTTTACCTGGGTGAGCACCGTATTTTGTCGAGAACTTTCGTCGAGTTCTTTGGGTGGCGTGCAAACATGATGATAGACAAGCGCATTAAGCTACACAAATAATAAGCTTTAACAGAAACAACCAACGGAGATTCAAGGCGTCTGCCATGCGCGCGTCTGCGTGCTCTGACACAATATGGTGATCTTTCGGACATGTTGCCGCCCTAAATCTTGTCTACAAGAGTACTCTTTAATTTTAGCGCTGGTCATCTTTTCTGTAGTATAAGTGATTGGGTTTCGCATGCTCCTCTGTAAGCAACAGCGCAATGGGCACAGTCACGAGTTTTAGCCATGAAGGAAGAGCAGTGCAGTGTCGTATTTATTTTGCCTAAAACTTCGCACTGCCTCAATACCGCTGCTGAGTACGAAAAATCATTCACTGCCCGAGAATCTCATCTTCCCTTGCATAGTAGGTACAGGGTTGACCACATGTAAGGTGAGCACCTCATAGGTATTGAAGCCGGTAGAACTAGAGCATTTATTTCACTTCATGGAGGGCAATATCCATTATGTGACGTGTAGTCATGGTGACGATGAATACAATAACAATTTTTTCGAATTATGTGTTAAATGTCCGCTTCTGCGACGTCTTGGATACTAATGAGGGGGTCACCCTTCATGCGGACGACCATGTACGCATGCCGCACATTTTAGTTGCTCTAAGCTTTTTCTCTTTTTTTTTTTTTTTCAAGTGACAATTGTTCAGAGGAAGAAGGAGTGTTCTAAATAGGAGCGAATGCGACTTACCTCACACTTATGCCACAGGAGCAAAACAGAAGTTCGCAGGCATAAAGCAGAATCATTGTCATTATCATCATCTTGTCTTTCGTGCATTGCCGGATGAAGGCTTCTCCCAAAGATCTCCAAGCCACGCTGCCCTGCGCGATCTTGTTTCGTTTTATGCATGCCAATTTCTTAGTTTCGACGCTCCATCTAACCCTATGCCGTCTACCGCCGGACTTCCCCATCTCTTATATTCGCCGACAACTTTTCTTTGCAATAAAGGGGAAGCTACGCGGGCGCAGATTCGTCACTTGTACTCCTACGCGAAGTAGTCCGGTACGACGCGTGTTTCGCACCGCTGTGAAAAATAACGGCTGCAGGCAATCAGCGTCTCATATCGACGCAGACGCCGCTTCGAATTCGAGGTACACGTAAAAGCCGCGACTTTCTCACGAGTGCGAAAAGGCAACGTGACAAGATATAAAGTAAAACAGATAGAAATATCTCATTGGTGTGAGCATCGTCCTGTCTGAAAGAGCTACGCTTAGAAAATAAATTACTATTTCTTATATCTCACGCAGAACATGAGGAGACAATTGTGGGAATACCGTTCAATACCGGTAGGATGTGCGTTATATGGCTCTGTAGCTTTAGCTTCATTGCGAAGAAAAGTTGTCCCAGAGTATTCCAGCGTCCATTCCGATGTTTTAGACTACCATCTGTTATCTTACCTCCTCATGAAGTGATCTACCCCGGTCAATATTTCCCCGTTTATTATCTGATAACATATCGGCTACACCTGTTTTTTTTTTCGGCGATGCACTCTGGTGCCTTCCTATCTCTTAGGGCTTTTATAATTTTTGGTACTATTGCGTGCTAGGTCGTCTTGTCCTTCTTTTCGAGTTTCTTCTTTATTATACAGGTTTTTGCACATTGTGTTCGAAGTGGCGAAATTCAATGATGGAACAGTTTCCGCATTCGTAATAGTAGTTAGCTTCCGGCCAGGAGTTGAGCACACCGGCAGAACCAGACCGAGGAAGAAGTGTGGCGAGATTTTTAAGCTTTCTATATTGCCACGCCCACTTCTTGTTTTATTTTGAACTATTCGGGTTTGACCAGCAAGGACGTTTATCAACGATCGACGCTGTCCGCAAAGCAGTGTTCGAGAAGCTTCTCGATTGTAGTAGATCGTTTTGTTAAGATTGCGCGCCGCCCGTGAATGTTCTAGCTTTGTCGAGAGATAATGCCGCCACCAGCGATATTGCTGGAAAGTTCGATAGCGCCTGTATAAAAGCCGACGCGCTTGACCGCTTGTCAGTTGATCGACGGACGACGCCCTGTTCGCCGCTATCATTGTACAGCGTGTATTGCTGTAGCTCTAGTTCTCATTTTCCGGCCACAAGTTTGGCCAAATAAACAGTTTCATCCTGCAAACGCCGACTGCTGTCTTCGTCGACGTCACGACCACGTGACAATATGTATATATGCACGCACGCACTAAAACGCACGCATGAACATACATAAAGTATGGTCAGACTCTCCTTCCCACCCTCCCTTTCCCCTTTCTGAGAAAAAAACCTGAGTACGCCCTTTATTGAGAGTGGCTGGCCTATCTTTATTCCAGCACATCTTTACTATTCGGTAGAATTCTCTTACTTCCGTAGCCTAACCCGTTAATATCTGTCCTAGAAGGGCGTACTCTTCTACTGATGGAAGGGTCAGGCTGTTTATCGCAAATTTCGTGATACCAACTAGCATTATTTTTCTCTTCTGCATGTTCATCCTTAAGACTAATTTGAGGCCCTCTATGCTCGCGCAAACCGCGGTGACAACTCTTCTTCGGAGGCAAATCGTTGCATCTTTCCAGCTAGACCACGGCAGTCCTAAGGAAGTTCAATGTTTGGCTACTAAACGGCACTGAGAACTGGATCAACTTTTTAAAGAATATGCAGCATAAAGTAAAGCATCCCTGATGTAAAGTAATGTGGTGTCGCGGTAGAGAACTCTAAGTTTTATCCATTACAAAAATCCTGTCGCTCTTTAATGAACACTGTGCCATGTGAGACGTAAAAAGCCGATGATCGTAACTCTAGAAACAATGAAGGTATTAAATTTTTAAATGATGCCGATGACTATAACTGGCGTGAATGTCATCAAATCTTTAATTATTTAGATCACGATTCCTTCATCTCCCCGCATTTAAACGGACGTCCGCCACAAGCATGTGCCACATCCTAGCATTTCTCACTGAATAAATACGTAGAAGCTTTATTCCAGAGGGTTCTTTTTAGCTGAGTATCGTAACAATGATAAAGTATGATATCGTAACAATGATAAAGCGCAGACCGGAATGTCTAAAGATATTGCCAGCGTAAGGCATAGCACATTGTTGGCAGCTTCGTTTCCATAAACTAGATCTGTGCGAGCAGCTACTGAAATTTCAATTATAATCCAGTTAGGCTAACATTATTTAGCCTTCTCAGGGACCCGATTTTCGAGCTAGCGAGAAACCTCGAAGTGTAAAATAGTACTGGTACAAGTAGGGTAGGATGACTAAATAACATTAGATGAAAACACCAGAAAACACCCCCTGTTTACGGATTTTTCTATCGCAAGCTTCCATCCTACCCATACTGCTGTTTTCAAATAATTATAGGTATTACTTGACAATGTCCTGATCGTATCACATTAGTTGCTGTATATATATATATATATATATATATATATATATATATATATATATATATATATATATATATATATATATATATATATATACTAAAAATGTTCGTTCTCCCTACTCCTCTCAGGCATTTTATAGGTTAGCAATCGCCTCACTTTCCCCTGCTGTGTGCAAAAAACGTACGCGCACATCCTTTGCAGTTGTGACAGTAGCCTTACGTTGCATCCGTTCGCCTAAGATAGATTCGCCTTCGTCAACATGAGTAGCCGTTGTGGAATACATCCCTATCACTTCAATAGCAATTGCTTCTAGGAACCATATTACAAAAGCCCCACAAAAAATTGTTTTATTACAGCGAAAGCTGTTATGAGATCATTTCACCGGCCGTTTTTGGCGCCGTAGTTGTCCGCCGCCGCCGCCGCCGCCGCCGCCGCTGCCGCCGCCGCTGCCGCCGCCGCCGCCGCCGGTGTCCGTAACCAGTATCGCTCGAAATAAGAAAAAAAAACTAAATAAGAAAAAATTCCAGGATGGAACGAGGTTCGAACCTGGGCTCTCTGCGTGGGAGCCCAGTATTCAACCTCTGAGCCATGCCGGTTCTTGGAACTGCTTTGCTAAAAGGTCCTATACAGGCTTCATGTCGGGAAGGAACCATATTAGCATATGAAGTATAGCGTGGTAGAAGAGTAAAATAAGCACCAAGCGTCGCACAACGCGAATTCTATAACCAGGCGTCACACAATGCGAATTGCGCAACGAGTAGGTTGTTGAATGCTTCCAACCCATTACAAAGGACCCTGCCATAATTCTTCATCGTCATCAGGCACAGCATCAACAAAGCGCGCATAATGCCTTACATGGGTTTAGCAGGTACCTACGCTCTCCGTAGAATGAAGAAAAATGGCAGAGTGCCTGCTGCCCTACTTCTCAAAAATTACAATGATTTATAGCGTAGTGGGTTCCTCGCAAGTGCACTTGTATTGGTCGCCAAGGAAGCCCATAAGCGCATGATCCACTTCCTCTGGGTCTCAGTAAAATTACACTGATTTATAGCGTAGTGGGTTCCTCGCAAGGGCACTTGTATTGGTTGCCAAGGAAGCCCATAAGCGCATGATCCATTTCCTCGGGGTCTCAGTAAAGTTCTTCGCCCCCCCCCGTCTCTTCCCACGTCAACGTATGTTATACAGCATGACGGGAGAGGGAAATAGCGACCGGGCGTCACCCAATGCAAATTACATAACTGGTGGGCCGTTTAAAGATTCCAACCCATTACAAAGGGCTGAGCCATAATTCTTCATCGTCATCAGTCGTCGCTTGAACAAAGTGCACATAATGCCTTACAGACGTGTAGCCGGTGCCTCGCTTCTCCGCAGAATGACGAATAATGGCTTAGTAGGTGCTTCCAAACTTCACAAAAATCGTGATTTATGGCGTAGTGGGTACCTTTCTAGTGTACTTGAATTGTAGCCCCAAGAGAGCTTAACGGGCTCTAGAAACGCCGCTCTTCCAGCTTTCGCTGTGACTGTGCTGCGGTTTTAGCGCAGGCCTGGCGTTTTTATTCACACTGACCATTTTTTACAGGTATCTTCGACGTTCAACGTAATTTCATCCATTGTCCAACGTACTAACCTTTTTTTTTTTTCTTTGGGCGCGTTCTTATAGATACAGTAAGGAAAAACACAAGGCGAGGATTTGGGGACATTTGCACGTAGCGCCATCTCTCGTCGGTGCCAGCGGTGGCCTGCCGTAGCTGAATGAGAAATAGGGGAAAAAATCATATGTGACAAAAAAAACTACTTATCAAAAACTACTTCCAGTTCTATACAGGAGAGTTATTTCAACATTTTCTTAAAATTACTGCGTCGCACAACAAACCGCGTGGCTTGCCAGAGTGTTCAATATTTTACAAAGGGGTCCCATGTGTTTCTAATGGGCGGTGTTCAATTTTTCGCGGGAAGTCACGTGGCTTGTAGTGCGATACCGCAATTTGACCAAAATGCTCCAGTGCTGCTGCTCTGCAGCATAGAAGCCGGAGCCGTTTTTGATAACCAGATTTTTTCAAGAGATACAATCTTTTTCGCCTATTTTTTATTCAGTTATGGCAGGACGCTGTTGCTGCGGCCAAGAGATGGCACCACATACAGATCTCCCCAAGTCCTGGGAGTGTCTCAAGTCAGTGAAATAAAAATGAAACTGACGACAATCGTCAGCATAATTTTACATTAAAGTTTCTGCAGTAAAGAGCGTTTTATTTTTTATATGTCCATGCTATATGTTTATGTGTCAGTAACATTAGCATCGACAAATGCATCTCCCCATCCGTAGTGCACATTCCATGGGGCGATTTCTGTCGCATCGACCGATATCTTTCCTGGAGCATGGGTCTGGAGTGCGGGCTGCAGAGAGAGAGGTAAGAAAAGTTCGTTGTGTTAGATTTATGAAAACAAATTTGGCTTAGTTTTTGTTAGTACACGCACAGGAACCCAACAACATAGCCAAAAAGAAATGTGATACTCCCCCCCCCCCCCCAGATATTTATTTAGATCGGCGCCCACAAAGTTTTAATGCAGGTGAAGTCGCCAACCCCGAAAGACACGTGGATGCTTTAGCAACTGCATGCACTTTACGTGGCAAGTATACCACGGTGTAGCCCAATCTATAGATATTTTGACCCATAGAAATATTTCAATTTTTTTATTTCAATACAGGAACACCATTAGTTTCAGATCAGTGGATTGGAAACCTTATTACGGGCTTTCGTGTCGCTTCTCACCTTATACCGTTGTTATGTTGTCTTGTTTGGGAGGGGAACTCGTCTAGTTGCAAACAAAATGCATTATTTTATACTGACGATTCCGGCGGATTTTTGATCGACGGTAGATGGACAGTAATCTTGATATGTGTTTTGTGTTCATTTCTTCTAACAAAATATTTTTCGTCTTTTCGCATATCTTGTACAAAGTGAACCTACTGCGAGAGGAGTGAAGTATTTCTCCTGTTTTCTTAGGTCGCACCATTGCGATAGTAAATGCTGGCACTGTAATATTATAAATCTGTAATATTATAAAAAGAACTAGGCCCGAGTTGCCAAAACTTCGCCTCAGTAAATGCGTTTTTCCATTTCTCAGCTGGCTTCACTAATGATTTGTCCCGGATCTTGACTCGCTGAAATATTCTGCTGCGAAATCCCTTTTTCAATTATGTTTTTGAGCATATGGGCTCTGACTCGCTGCTGTATTCGGGAATGAATCTCTTCCAGTTATGTTTAGCGAACAAAACAGCAATGCTCGCTTAATCATAGGGCAAATAAGTTTTTTTTTTTTAAGCACTCTGCACACTTACACAGCTCCGCGAAACAAACTCTTGATCTTGATATGATAGTCACTTACTGAGAGACAAGCATCCCTTTAACAATGATGTAGCAGACAGAGAGAAAGTGTTAAAATAAAACGAAAAATAAAACACACACACATGACGTTCCAATTCAAGCCCTTCAGAGACTGGTTGAACACAAAAAGCGCAGTAGCGCTTGCACAGCCTTCTTCTGTGACGTTAAGTCCTGTCGAGGGCGCAGGATCCCTTCTTTTAAAGAGGTCGGTCGTCCAATTTATCGAACGCGTTGCAAAGCGGACAGTCTTTATGAGCAGTAATGTGGACAGTCGCACAGAATATGTGCGACTATGTGTCTTGAAACTCAGAATCTGTGTCCCGACACTCAGTCCGTCGGACGGCGTGTTTCGAGTTTTTTTCTATCCTGGACATTTTCGCTGTTTTTATTGGAACATCAAGAAAACCTTGCTCATGCAAATCCACAATGTATACAGTACGTGCTGTGCAGGCGGCGCAAGCAACATCGTCAGGTACATACGCTGTTACATTTGTAAAAAACGCCGTCGCTGTAGTTGGCGTGAGTCCTAATTGCAGTGCAGCTCGCGAAAGAATGAAACGATGTTTTGTTGCCGCATATTACAAGTCGCGCACAAAATTTTGTGAAAAATCGTCATTTTAAAATGCAGTGCGTAATAATTATTGTACGCTTTGCGGGTAGTTTCGGGGAACGTAATTTTTGTTTCATGACAGCTCTTACAATAATGCGTCTTGCTCGCAAAAGCGTGCTATCAGATAGTATCACCTGCAGTATCGTTCTTCGATCCCCTTGGAAACTATCTGCGCGACTTTAATCCCTTAACGATGACGCGTTACAAATGAAACTGTGCTGTCCTTAATTAGTTAAGCCGATATTGAAATGGGCGCAATCGCGCTGTCCCTTATTAAATGTGTTCTGTGTAAATATGCTAAAAATTTACCTGCTTGAGCGAGCGCAACGCCTGCGTCTGTGACGCAAAGAAAACTGGCGCGAGTACTGCGTACTTGCACGCCCATATGTGTATTATGTGCCGATGGATGGCTTGTGTCGAAATAAATTTGGGGACATCAAACACTGAAATGAAGGCATGAAGTTCCGGCTAGCTGTTAAGGAACACCGTACCATTTACTACCTTTTGAAGACAAAAGCTTGTACTCGCGAAGGCGTGGATGCCGTGAAAAGCACTAAAGCTATTTATTACTACGTTGAAAGTGGTAAAGCATGCTGCTTAATCGTGCTTGAAAGCACTACCTTGCACTACATTTTCGTCAGAGGAAACACTCAAAGGTATTAAGTGCATCCACACACAAAGCTTCTGTCTTGTTTCAACCCAGCTGCGTGTCAAGAAAACTAGGTTCGTAAAATGGAATAGCTGGACATCACCCTAGAATACACGCAGTTAGTGCACTCGGCTGGTAGTTTTTCTGTTTGAATTTTAATTATGTACTCGCGGCGAAGCTGAAAACACTGCACCGGCACGATTCCCGCGGAGCGTCGCGATCGTCGCAGAGAGACAGCGCTAAGTAATATCCGCCTGTTGCGATGCTTGTTTTGGCATTCATTGACGATGCAGTAGTGCCGACACGTGCTCTAGTGTAGAGATTGAATAGGCAGCTTGATCGGCTCCTACGTTGACGATAATTCTACAGTGACTTGGAAACCATTGTAAAGTTATTTCATTTACTTTCTCAATTAAACAGTGCTTCTCTTCTGCTATCTCAAATACCAGCTTCTCGTGTGGACTGTGACCTAAAGGTAACAGAAAAGACTGCAGTACCGCCTTTTAATCACGGGGCATCTTGCATTTTAGTGCTTTTCTTCAGTAATGAAATGTAATCCGACACGAAGCGCCCCGAGCTCTGCTTCCGTCGATGTCGTAAGGTGAGATGTCTCGAATTTGATTGTTGTGGCTTTCGTCGGTATCAGGGCAGTTGCGGTTGAGCTATTGAACCCGCCACGGTGGTCTAGTGATTATGGTCATCGATGCTGATTCGAAGGTAGCGGGATCGAATCCCGGCTGCAGCGGCCGCATTTTCGATGGATGCGGAAATGTTGGGGTTCGTGTACATAGATTTAGGTGCACGTCAAAGAACATCAGATAGTCAAAATTTACGCAGCCCTCGACTACGGCGTCTCTGATAATTAAACCGTGGTGTTGTGACGTTAAACTCCAACAATTTTTATAATTACTATTAGCGGTTCAGCTGTTCGGCAAAACGGAGCCGTTGGTGTATACGTGTATAGAGCCTTGATAATTCTCGTATAGCAGAAGTAATGCGAGCGTTTAAGAAGCGTCGACGACATATCAGCCTTTTGACGGATGCCAAGTATCGTCAGGATGATGTTAGGCTGGGTCAGGCACCACGGAGGAATCGGAGGTTTTGCGGCGGGCGTGAAGCATGTTGGTGAAGACTCGCGATACGCCGCTACCGTTTCGCAAAAAGAGGTGGATGACCTGTCTGCTGGTAAAGAGGCAAAGTGGTGGCGGGTTGTCCGCGCAAGATGTCTTATATGTGTTCTAAGTGTTTCAACGTCAATCTGCGTTTTGACGAGGCGGTTTCTCGCGATTTTTATAGAAGCCACCGTCGATGCGCTAATACGCAAGCCTAGACAAATGCGGAACTTTTGGCCCTGAACATTTTGTAACATTTGTAGGCTTGTTTTGCTTGCGTTGGTTAATGCAGGCAAGCTGTACCGCAGGAAGTCGAGAAAAAGTACCCTGTACAGCTGTAGCATATCGCTTGGTGATATTCCCCAAGCCTTCCCCGCGAAAACGTTCTATAGATGACAGGCCAATCAACTGCTCTTTTTATGTACAGATACATGATGGCTCCCGGATAGATCTCTGTCATTTATCACACCCAGAAACTTGTGTGATCGAATATATGGTATAGTATGACCATCGACATTTACGCCGTGATTATACATATGCCTTCGCGTAAAAGCCACGAGGGCGCAATTTTCGGATGAAATTTCCAAGCCTCGAATGCGGTGGTAACGGGCTCTTTGAGCGCCACCTCTTTGAATTCTTGCTTGCAACGGCAGGTGTGTGACAGCGGATGTACAAACGCAGATATCATTCGCGTACATTGATGGCCTAACTGCGCTTGGCAGGTACTCAATTAGGGCAATAAGGGAAGATTAAACTACACAGGACTGAGTACGCCGATGCCATGGTGGCTGTAATGTGGAGAGGTTTGGCCGTCTTCGCCACTCGCAAAAAGATGGCATTGAGAGTTGGCTACGTATCCAACGATATATTAAACCACCCTCTCCTGTGTGTCGCGCTGCTAGGCACGTGGATGAAGGTGACATTCCCGGCAACGTAGGAAGGAAACATAGGTGGGAGCATTGTGCAGTGCGATAGATAGAATGAAAATAAGAAAAATAAAGAAGGAAGGAAAGAAAGGAAGAAAGAAAGCAAAAAGGAAAGAAAGAAAGAAAGAAAGAAAGAAAGAAAGAAAGAAAGAAAGAAAGAAAGAAAGAAAGAAAGAAAGAAAGAAAGAAAGAAAGAAAGAAAGAAAGAAAGAAAGAAAGAAAGAAAGAAGTAGTACGTCAGGCACACAAGCGCGACTCTTCGCCTACCCCCATTTTATTGATAGGGCAAGGACTCTTGAATTTTCTTGACGCCCTTGATACCAAAAAATTTTATCAGAGGCACATTAAAAATATAGCTCTCATTTGCTTTAGAAGATCTTTAGAAGATGTGCACTGGACAAGAAAACATGCTTCGGTGCTTGACCACGTTCTTTAGAATGAAGGCTAGAAAAGTATATCTCACATACCACAGTTGCACGCGCAATGCCCTCTTGCTATGTAGCACGTAGGCGTTTCTCCTTGTATGCAGGTGATATCGGGACACAATGTGTTACCTGAAACAGAAAAAAAAGGAAAATGTCAACGCCCTTATATGTGGATGATCAATTTGTCCTACTTGTAGGATGAGTGTTTGCTCTTATCTGAGGTAGCCTGTCAACACACTTACACAGCATTTAGCGAGAAGATCAGGGGACTTGGCTTTCTATGAACATTACGCTAAATTTATATGCAGTCAGCCACATTTAAAAACAAACAGTAAGTATCATTTGTATGAAGAATATTATGCAGCGTGACCGGGTACGCAAGATTACTGTGACACGGGCTGCTACGAAACTTGCGCAAGGCTACAGAAACCACGTGCGCATACTATGCACTTACAAGGCGTTCACAAACTATATAATTAACGGATGCTTAAACGCCGCTAACTTATTATCATGTCTGGGGACACAAAACGCTGAAAATTTTAAGTGTGTTATTATCACATAAAGCCTTGATTGAGCTGATTCGGTTTCGTTCAGATTGTGTTCAGACTATGTTCGTGTCGTTGCATTATTATGTAATAAGGCGCATTGGATATTGAGCAATAGTGTAATGTCTATATATACGACTTATTTAAACCGTAACTTTTAGCGCCACATTTTTTTAAAAAACTGGAGCGCGATAGCATTATCAGCGAGCATTTCTCTTCTTACGCCACCGAAAACTCCAGAGTATATCATAATTAAAATACTTAAAACAGATAGACCTCCTTGCCATATATGTTCTATAATACAAAACGCGCATGAAAAATGTGACTTGCCACTGCTTGAAGCGATAAATATGGTAAGTAGCAGAAAAGCGAAGGTTAGGATTCTTGCCTCCATGCTTACCTGAAAAGAAGGAATGGAGCTAAACGTTGGCAACAATACAATAGTTGTCGCTTAAAAAGCTTACAACTAGTTCAACATGCCTTGACAGCTATATACCGTGCTTACAGTTTTCTCTATTGCGCTATGTGAAATTTTCCTTGAGACAAACGGCAAATTTAGTTGAAGCAGCAGTAAAGCATGTAAGGAACTACCGAGTCGGGTTTACAGAAAACTTTCGTACAGATACAAGTTGAGAAGTTAACAAAGGCAACCACCATACATGGTTGGTTTATCTTAACTTTATTTGCCAACGGTTTAGACCGTGGACCGGTCGATACCGTTGACAAAGAAAATTGAGATAACCGCTATATATATATATATATATATATATATATATATATATATATATATATATATTGTACTGAATGTAAATGACAGACGCTCCGCTGTTACGGAAGACGACGACGACGATCGGTGGCCCCGTGGTTGTCGCTCGCGCACGCGCTCGCCAGTAGCCAGACCTGCCTGATAAAGAGCCCTTCGCAAAGCAACGTCTGACCCTTTCTTGACGTACAACACCCCTATTTCAAGTGGTGGAGGTGCTGGGTACTGGCGAGCGCGTGCGCGAGCGACAACCACGGGGCCACCGATCGTCGTCGTCGTCTTCCGTAACAGCGGAGCGTCTGTCATTTACATATATATATATATATATATATATATATATATATATATATATATATATATATCGTGTTCCTGGGCATTTAAATATAAAGTTACCCTGACTAAGGAAGGCCCAGCTTCCGAAACGTCAGTAATCTTTCTTGTGGCTTCTTCAACTGCATGTCCATGCCTATTGTGCGAATCGATGTGATGGGGCTACTTCCGAACGGTCACCTATAATGGCGCTTCAATAAGCCGCTTTTCGCAGGTTATTTAAAATCCGAACGTAGCTTAAGGTTGTTAACTTTTTCGCGTGCATACTAACTTTATCAGTGATGCGTATGACATTCTGTTTTGCCGTACATATCAAAACTGTCAGATGCAGCTAATAATGCCTAAATCACGCCCAAAATAAAGATATTTAACAGGTGATTCGTTTATTTATTTATTTAATTTGTACATACTGCAGCATACATAACGCTATGGCAGGAGTGGGTTGCCTAGGTGAATGTACACAGAAAAGGTGATAATAATATACAGGCTCCAAAAAGACAACAAAATGTAAACACCCTTGGTCACAAGACAAGGATACGTTAGTAATGCATGACATGAATGACAGATGCGAAACTGGTGCTACGACGCCGATGAACAGAAAATGCAACCTTAATTCATACAGGGAAACTTGCACACTGGCAGATATGAAGCTCATGCAACTGATGAATGTCTTACCTCTCAGGCTGCAGGCAAGTCAAACTTTTGATGAAAGCTCTGACAGGGTCGAACAGAGCCCTGACTCAACTGCGGCGCCGTTTGCACGCAGCGCTTTCCACGGCACTACTGTGTGCTCTGAAGACCGGTCGCGGGGCCTCCTTCGTGCGGAACTTGATCTATTTACTGATAAAGAAGTCAATAAACAACTCGAGTGCATTCGAGGTCACGTAGGATGGAAGGGCGAGATTTGGAGCGTCCATTTTCAGTCGTTGCTCCTACAGGTCACCAACACTGGTAATTGAAGTGACATTGCCTTACCTGCATAATAAAAACACAGTTGCTGTAGAAACAGTGTTTTTTTTTATGTCCATGAAGCATGTTGCGCTTGTTACAATTCACTTACGAGTTCTTCATGTACCCGTATGCTAAAATAAAAAAAGGTACACTAAACATAGAATGAAAGTAATGTGTGCGCATTTGTAAAAAAAAAAAAAATATTTGTGCTACCGAAAAGCTACGCATACCTTTTTGAAGCTCGGAGACCGGTTCCCTGTGCTCTCATCAAGTCAGCACGCTGAGAAGACACTGTCGAACTGAGCTTTTAGGGCAACGCTTCCCTTATGAACACCACCAGCTTTCTGAAATTTTAAAATTGCGATAAATTGCAAAAGAAAATCCTCTTGGCCGAACAGAAACACACACACATATGTGCGCATATTACATACAAGCACACACTCTATAACTTAAAGTAGTTGTATTAACTGGTACCGAATACCTTAATGTAGAATAATACGCTATGACTCATTTCCATTGAACGTAAAATGTGACGTGCAAAAATTGTTGCTGATTGTAAGGAGCAGATTTTTAGTATATTTGAACATGATGCTTTGACAGGAAGCGTGGTAATTATACTTGCTTTTGATAGCTCCTTTGTATTCTAGTGTATTCGCTACTGCCTTTCAGCGAGGCTATTTCAGTGGTGACGAGTTCAGAGATCACGAAGTATTAATCCTTAAGTTGCAATTTGACTGCAATGTTTATCGCCGAGAGTGACGGTGACAACACATATGCACACTCACATTAAACACTTGTAATTCCATATAGCATACAATTAGCAGCGCAAATTACGTGTGTCTTGGTGTCTTTTTTACGCGACTTTCGATGTCTTAGATCGATTATATGAAAACTGATTCTTGCTTGATTTTTTTTTTCCGCGCTTACTGTATAGCGGCAGGCAAAACTGCACCAACGACGTCCTAAGGTGCAGCTTCGGTTTTTCTTGAGAAGTACATATAGCCTCGCCTCCCGTCAAATATCCTCGCTTCCTGTCTTGTGGCAGGCACAATTTGCTGCTCGGGTAATTCTTTTCCGCGAAAACCGCATCTGCGTCCAGTCTCGTGCACTTAAAACGCGAAGCGTGACGTGAAAACTTGGCGGCTCACGTGAACCCTAACGATCTCTGTTTGCATAGGCGTGCGCACAGAGGGGGGGGGGGACAGGGGGGGCAGGGGCCCCCCTTATACCCTAAGAGGGGGGGGGCGCAAAATCTGCCGCATACATTGACCCCCTATAGTCACCTAAGAGGGGGGGGGGGGCACAAAATCTCTCTCGTCCATTGACTTACAAGGGGGGGGGGGGCGCTGCGATGAACATTCGCCCCCCCCCTGATGGAGAACCCTGCGCACGCCTATGTCTGTTTGATGGAACTGTGCGGTAACTTTGGGGGCGGGGGGCTTCTCTACTTGTCCAGTGGTATTAAAAATTGTGTAGAAGGGCCACTAGATGCATTGTAAGATTGCCATTTCTAGGCACTTTAGTGTACGCAGTGAAGCCGATGCTTTATACTAGCTTCTTAATTTGTTCTTACTTCACTGTTGAACCGACTGGAGTGCCCTCATATACTGTAAATCGGTTACTAAAGTGTGGAGCTGAAAATAAATATTTCACTTGCAGGTTGCGTATCGTTCTGTAATATGAAGACCGATAATAATAGTGACTAATACCTAATATTCTTCCGCACTGATAACACTTTTTTTCT